>NC_048566.1:6517500-6552500 GCF_013265735.2 Oncorhynchus mykiss | reverse complement strand
AAGTTGTAGTACTGATGTAATGGTAAGTTAGTTATAGTGGTAGTAGTAGAGATATTAGAGGTAGAAATGCTACTAGTGGTAATAGTATTAGTAGAGATATTAGAGGTAGAAATGCTACTAGTGGTAATGGTAGTAGAGATATTAGAGGTAGAAATGCTACTAGTGGTAATGGTAGTAGTAGAGATATTAGAGGTAGAAATGCTACTAGTGGTAATGGTAGAGATATTAGAGGTAGAAATGATACTAGTGGTAGTGGTACAGATATTAGAGGTAGAAATGCTACTAGTGGTAATGGTAGTGGTAGAGATATTAGAGGTAGAAATGCTACTAGTGGTAATAGTAGTGGTAGAGATATTAGAGGTAGAAATGCTACTAGTGGTAATGGTAGTAGAGATATTAGAGGTAGAAATGCTACTAGTGGTAATGGTAGTAGTAGAGATATTAGAGGTAGAAATGCTACTAGTGGTAATGGTAGAGATATTAGAGGTAGAAATGCTACTAGTGGTAATGGTAGTAGAGATATTAGAGGTAGAAATGCTACTAGTGGTAATGGTAGTATAGATATTAGAGGTAGAAATGCTACTAGTGGTAATAGTATTAGTAGAGATATTAGAGGTAGAAATGCTACTAGTGGTAATGGTAGTAGTAGAGATATTAGAGGTAGAAATGCTACTAGTGGTAGTGGTACAGATATTAGAGGTAGAAATGCTCCTAGTGGTAATGGTAGTGGTAGAGATATTAGAGGTAGAAATGCTACTAGTGGTAATAGTAGTGGTAGAGATATTAGAGGTAGAAATGCTACTAGTGGTAATAGTATTAGTAGAGATATTAGAGGTAGAAATGCTACTAGTGGTAATGGTAGAGATATTAGAAGTAGAAATGCTACTAGTGGTAGTGGTAGAGATATTAGAGGTAGAAATGCTACTAGTGGTAATGGTAGAGATATTAGAGGTAGAAATGCTACTAGTGGTAATAGTAGTGGTAGAGATATTAGAGGTAGAAATGCTACTAGTGGTAATAGTAGTGGTAGAGATATTAGAGGTAGAAATGCTACTAGTGGTAATAGTATTAGTAGAGATATTAGAGGTAGAAATGCTACTAGTGGTAATGGTAGAGATATTAGAAGTAGAAATGCTACTAGTGGTAGTGGTAGAGATATTAGAGGTAGAAATGCTACTAGTGGTAATGGTAGAGATATTAGAGGTAGAAATGCTACTAGTGGTAATGGTAGTAGATATATTAGAGGTAGAAATGCTATGAGTGGTAATGGTAGAGATATTGGAGGTAGAAATGATACTAGTGGTAATGGTAGTAGAGATATTAGAGGTATAAATGCTACTAGTGGTAATGGTAGAGATATTAGAGGTAGAAATGCTACTAGTGGTAATGGTAGAGATATTAGAGGTAGAAATGCTACTAGAGGTAATGGTAGAGATATTAGAGGTAGAAATGCTACTAGTGGTAATGGTAGTAGTAGAGATATAAGAGGTAGAAATGCTACTAGTGGTAATGGTAGAGATATTAGAGGTAGAAATGCTACTAGTGGTAATGGTAGAGATATTAGAGGTAGAAATGCTACTAGTGGTAGTGGTAGTAGTAGAGATATAAGAGGTAGAAATGCTACTAGTGGTAATGGTAGTAGTAGATATATAAGAGGTAGAAATGCTACTAGTGGTAATGGTAGTAAAATAGATATTAGAGGTAGAAATGCTACTAGTGGTAGTGGTAGAGATATTAGAGGTAGAAATGCTACTAGTGGTAATGGTGGAGATATTAGAGATAGAAATGCTACTAGTGATAGTGGTAGAGATATTAGAGGTAGAAATGCTACTAGTGGTAATGGTAGAGATATTAGAGGTAGAAATACTACTAGTGGTAATGCTAATAGTAGGGATAGTTGTAAAATTAGTGTTAATAATAGTGGTGGTAGCATTCATTTTAGTAGTAATAATAGTATCATGTTCATATGGGGCCTGCCCTACAGCCAGGTGCCAGGAGGACCACAAAGGAGCCTGGGAGGTGGGAGGGTGGTGATACCTTCCCATCAGACCTGCCCTACAACCAGGTGCCAGGAAGACCACAAAGGAGCCTGGGAGGTGAGAGGGTGGTGATACCTTCCCATCAGACCTGCCCTACAGCCAGGTGCCAGGAGACCACAAAGGAGCCTGGGAGGTGAGAGGGTGGTGATACCTTCCCATCAGACCTGCCCTACAACCAGGTGCCAGGAGGACCACAAAGGAGCCTGGGAGGTGAGAGGGTGGTGATACCTTAACATGATCCATCGATGGTGGTGATGGAGGTAGAGTTGGTGGTGATGGTGGTGGTGGTGGTGATGGTGGTGATGGTGGTGATGGAGGTAGAGTTGGTGGTGGTGTATGGTGGTGGTGGTGATGGTGGTGGTGGTGGTGGTGGTGATGGAGGTAGAGTTGGTGGTGGTGTATGGTGGTGGTGGTGATGGTGGTGATGGTGGTGATGGAGGTAGAGTTAGTGGTGGTGTATGGTGGTGGTGGTGATGGAGGTAGAGTTGGTGGTGGTGTATGGTGGTGGTGGTGATGGTGGTGATGGAGGTAGAGTTGGTGGTGGTGGTGGTGATGGAGGTAGAGTTGGTGGTGGTGTATGGTGGTGGTGGTGATGGTGGTGATGGTGGTGGTGGTGGTGATGGTGGTGATTGAGGTAGAGTTGGTGGTGGTGTATGGTGGTGGTGATGGAGGTAGAGTTGGTGGTGGTGTATGGTGGTGGTGGTGATGGTGGTGATGGAGGTAGAGTTGGTGGTGGTGGTGGTGATGGTGTATGGTGGTGGTGGTGATGGTGGAGAGGTGATGATGGTGGTGGTGGTGATGATGATGGTGGTGATGGTGATTATGGAGGTGGAGGTAGAATTGGTGGTGATGATGGTGTAGGTGATTTTGGTGGTGGTGGTGGTGAAGGACAAAGTAGTGGTGGTGATGATGGTGGTGATGGTGGTTGGTAGTAGTGATGGGGCCCATTGCGCTCTTGTTCAAAGTAGTGTACTATATAGGGAATAGTGTGTCATTTGGGATGTACCCAGGGAATGGGATGAGAGCACTAACTGAAGGGGATGGTGGTGGTGTGGTGGGGGTGGGGGGGGGGGGGGGGGGGGGTGATTTGGTGATGATGGTGATGGAGGTGATTGTGGTGGTGGGGGTGACATTGTGCTTTGGCCAAACCGTGTGTGAGGTCTTCAGAGAGTTTAGTCTACGAATCGACAATGAATTCAAGCTGCTATAGACTCAGAAAGATCCGGATTTGGACTGAGGCCCACACACACACACACACACACACACACACACGAAACTAGCAAATAGGACAATATACTGTAGGAAGAAGGTGGAATCATATTACACAGGCTCCGAAGTCCGCCTCACGTGGCAGGAGCTACAGTCCATTACATTGTTCCTCCAAACATAACGATGGTCATTATGGCCAAACAGTTCTAATTTTGTTTCATCAGACCAGAGGACATTCCTCCAAAAAGCACATTCTTTGTCCCCATGTGCAGTTGCAAACCATAGTCTGGCTTTTTTATGGTGGTTTTGGAGCAGTGGCTTCTTCCTTGCTGAGCGGCCTTTCAGGTTATGTCGATATAAGACTCGTTTTACTGTGGATATAGATACTTTTGTACCTGTTTCCTCCAGCATCTTCACAAGGTCCTTTGCTGTTGTTCTGGGATCAATTTGCACTTTTGCACCAAAGTACATTCATCTCTAGGAGACAGAACGCGTCTCCTCCCTGAGCGGTATGACGGCTGCGTGGTCCCATGGTGTTTATACTTGCGTACTATTGTTTGTACAGATGAACGTGGTACCTTCAGGCATTTGGAAATTGCTCCCAAGGATGAACCAGACTTGTGGAGATCTACAAAAGCTTCTAAAGCCATGACATAATTTTCTGGAATTTTCCAAGCTGTTTAAAGGCACAGTAAACCTCTGACCCACTGGAATTGGGATACAGTGAATTTTAAGTAAAATAATCTGTCTGTAAACAATTGTTGGAAAAATGACTTCGTTTACAAAGTAGATGTCTTAACCAACTTGCCAAAACTTTAGTTTGTTAACAAGAAATTTGTGGACTGGTTGAAAAACTAGTTTTAATGACTCCAACCTAAATGTATGTAAACGTCTGACTTCAACTGTATATCAAGGAATTGGCGAGGGCACTAGATCACTCTGCAGCACCCAGCCTCACCCTACTAGAATCTGAAGTAAAATGTCTACTGTTTGCTGATGATCTGGTGCTTCTGTCCCCAACCAAGGAGGGCCTACAGCAGCACCTAGATCTTCTGCAAAGATTCTGTCAGACCTGGGCCCCGACAGAAAATCTCAGTAAGACCAAAATAATGGTGTTCCAAAAAAGGTCCAGTCACCAGGACCACAAATACAAATTCCATATAGACACTGTTGCCCTAGAGCACACAAAAAAACTATACATACCTCGGCCTAAACATTAGTGCCAAACGTAAATTCCATAAAGCTGTGAAGGAGCTGACACGGCAAGAAGGGCCTTCTATGCCATCAAAAGGAACATACATTTAGACATACCAATTAGAATCTGGCAAAAAAATACTTGAATCAGTTATAGAACCCATTACCATTTATGGTTGTGAGGTCTGGGGTCTGCCCACTGACCAAGAATTCACAAAATGGGACAAACACCAAATTGAGACTCTGCATGCAGAATTCTGCAAAAATATCCTCTGTGTACAACGTAAAACACTAAATAATGCATGCAGAGCAGAATTAAGCCGATACCCGCTAATTATCAAAGTCCAGAAAAGAGCCGTTAAATTCTACAACCTTCTAAAAGGAAGCGATTCCCAAAACTTCCATAACAAAGCCATCACCTACAGAGAGATGAACCTGGAGAAGAGTCCCGTCAGCAAGCTGGTCCTGGGGCTCTTTTCACAAACATACCCCACAGAGCCCCAGCACAGCAGCACAATTAGACTCAAGCAAATCATGAGAAAACAATAAGATAATTACTTGACACATTGGAAAGAATTAGCAAAAAAAAACAGCAAACTAGAATGCTATTTGGCCCTAAACAGAGAGTACACAGAGGCAGAATACCTGACCACTGTGACTGACCCAAACTTAAGGAAAGCTTTGACTATGTATAGACTCAGTGAGCATAGCCTTGCTATTGAGAAAGGCCACTGTATGCAGACATGACTCAAGAGAAGACAGGCTATGTGCACACTGCCCACAAAATGAGGTGGAAACTGACCTGCACTTCCTAACCTCCTGCCCAATGTATGACCATATTAGAGACACATATTTCCCTCAGATTACACAGATCCACAAAGAATTCAAAAACAACCCCAATTTTGAGAAACTCCCATATCTACTGGGTGAAATACCACAGTGTGCCATCACAGCAGCAAGATTTGTGAACCTGTTGCCACAAGAAAAGGGCAACCAGTGAAGAACTAACACCATTGTAAATACAACCCATATTTATGTTGATTTATTTTCCCTATTTGCACATCGCTACAACACTGTATATAGACATGACATGACATTTGAAATGTCTTTTTTCTTTTGGCACTTCTATAAGTGTAATGTTTACTGTACATTTTTATTGTTATTTCACTTTTGTTTATTATCTATTTTACTTGCTTTGGCAATGTAAACATATGTTTCCCATGCCAATAAAGACATTGAATTAAATAGAGAGAGATAGAGAGATAGCGAGAGAGAGAGAGAGAGAGAGAGAGAGAGAGAGAGAAAGAGAGAGAGAGAGATAGAGAGAGAGATAGAGAGAGAGAGAAAGAAAGAGAGAGAGATGGACAGTCTATAACTTCACACCTGACAGGTTTCCAACCCCATCAAGTCATCAATACAGCTACAAAAACAACATTCAGAAACAAACAACATTCAATGAATTGTAATAATCTACTTGAATAGCGTGAAGAATTTAAGATATAAGCCTACATATCAAGACATCAAGCAGATACCGTAGAACAACACACTGACTAGTCTAGCCTACAATAACATAATATCTCTCTATGTCAGGTTACTGTCAGGTAACCACACACACACACACACACACACACACACACACACACACACACACACACACACACACACACACACACACACACACACACACACACACACACACACACACACACACACACACACCAAAATATCAGCTGCTTAGATATCTGTGAAGTAAAGGAAACTTTTCTGACTGTGTGGAGCAGCGTCTATCAATCAATCAATCAAATTTATTTTATATAGCCCTTCGTACATCAGCTGATATCTCAAAGTGCTGTACAGAAACCCAGCCTAAAACCCCAAACAGCAAGCAATGCAGGTGAAGAAGCACGGTCTGTGTGTCTACAGACACACAGACAGACAGACTGCCTGACAACAGACATATAGCTCACCTATCCTGAAGACTATAAATAATCTACTGGGAAGTAAGTGGGGATATGAAAGACAGTTTGCCAGAGTGACAGTCAACTGAACTGAATGAAGTCAAAAGTCTGAAGTCTGTTGTAAATCTCCAGCAGTCCATGTATTAGTCTGTTAAGTCCATTATTTGCATGAAACACAAGCTGTTTTAGAGAACCCACAGGTCAGTACTGAATTGTGACATTAACTTACTAACAGGATTTAAACTTCACTTTAGGTTCCCAGGTTTTAGTCTGCCTTCAATAACAGCAGAAAATAAAATACATTTGACTTTAGGTCTGATTCTCCAACTTTTCTGACCTTAATGCTCAGGTAGTTGTCACAGCTCCTGGACTTGGCTCGGGAGTGCATCTTATCCAGTGACAACATTTAGGTAAGAAGAAAGCACCAAAGATAAAATCCAGTGTAAATCCAGTGTAAATCCAGTGGGTGACGGCTGAGTCATTGCTGTAGGACTGGCATGTCCAGAGCCACGGCAGTTTCACCCCTCAACTGTCCCTCTCTCTCCCTCCCGTTGTCTCTCCTGTAGTGCAGGGCAGGGCAGCCAGTGTTAAACTAAACTCTACTGGGTGACGGCTGAGTCATTGCTGTAGGACTGGCATGTCCAGAGCCACGGCAGTTTCACCCCTCAACTGTCCCTCTCTCTCCCTCCCGTTGTCTCTCCTGTAGTGCAGGGCAGGGCAGCCAGTGTTAAACTAAACTCCACTGGAAGCGTGAGAGAGGCAGAGAGCTCAGTTCCCCGCTACACCCCTCCCTCCCTCCCTCCTCCCCTCCCTCCCTCAACAAAAGCACCCCCTCCCTCCTCCCCTCGCTCCCTCCCTCCTCCCCTCCCTCCCCTTTGCTACTCTGCCACTGAAGCCTCTCTCTCCCGGCTGGATTTATGCATACTGATGCAACTTCCCTTGGCCATTCAGAAAACACACAACCTGACCTGACCAGAACAACAATACCGCCCCCCCCCCCTCTCCACCTCCCTCTCTCTTCACTTCACTGCCCAGCAGGGGTACAACTCAGACCATCTACCTCCCCCTTCCCTGACCCCCTACACCCCCCCCCCCCCCCAACTCCCCCATGGCCTCTTTGTCCTGACACAGGGACCAGGGTTTCAGCGTATTCTGCTGCGTTTCAAAAGGACTTGGGGAGAGTGAAAGAGAAGAAGACATCAGTATGGCATCGGTCAGTGGTCGGAGGTCAGACACGACAATGGTGCTCCTTTAAATCTGTTCAGAGGGGGGGAAGCCCGAGCCCTAATCCCTAAATGACCTCTGACACACCAGTGACATGTGTAGGACATCTCTCCTGCTCAGGAAGACAGATATGACGTGTTCAAAACAGATTGGACTTCATTACCGACTTTCACTTAAGAAGTGATGTTGTTGTCATCTATTCTTTTTTTAGTCAACCTGACTAGTCAAAACAATGTTTTTTAGTTAACTTGACTAGTCAAAACAATATTTTTTAGTTAACTTGATTAGTAAAACAATGTTTTTTAGTTAACTTGACTAGTAAAAACAATGTTTTTTAGTTAACTTGACTAGTAAAACCAATGTTTTTTAGTTAACTTGACTAGTCAAAACAATGTTTTTTGTTAACTTGACTAGTAAAACCAATGTTTTTTAGTTAACTTGACTAGTCAAAACAATGTTTTTTAGTTAACTTGACTAGTAAAACCAATGTTTTTTAGTTTTAACTTGACTAGTAAAAACAATGTTTTTTAGTTAACTTGACTAGTAAAACCAATGTTTTTTAGTTAACTTGACTAGTAAAACCAATGTTTTTTAGTTAACTTGACTAGTCAAGTTAACTAAAAAACATTGTTTTGACTAGTCAAGTTAACTAAAAAACATTGGTTTTACTAGTCAAGTTAACTAAAAAACATTGTTTTGACTAGTCAAGTTAACTAAAAAACATTGTTTTGACTAGTCAAGTTAACTAAAAAACATTGGTTTTACTAGTCAAGTTAAATAAAAAACATTGTTTTTACTAGTCAAGTTAAAACTAAAAAACATTGGTTTTACTAGTCAAGTTAACTAAAAAACATTGTCAAAACAATGGTTAACTTGACTAGTAAAACCAATGTTTTTTAGTTAACTTGACTAGTAAAACCAATGTTTTTTAGTTAACTTGACTAGTCAAAACAATATTTTTTAGTTAACTTGACTAGTCAAAACAATGTTTTTTAGTTAACTTGACTAGTCAAAACAATGTTTTTTAGTTAACTTGACTAGTAAAACCAATGTTTTTTAGTTAACTTGACTAGTCAAAAGGATGTTTTTTAGTTAACTTGACTAGTCAAAACAGTGTTTTTTAGTTAACTTGACTAGTAAAAACAATGTTTTTTAGTTAACTTGACTAGTAAAACCAATGTTTTTTAGTTAACTTGACTAGTCAAAACAATGTTTTTTAGTTAACTTGACTAGTCAAAACAATCTTTTTTAGTTAACTTGACTAGTCAAAACAATGTTTTTTAGTTAACTTGACTAGTCAAAACAATGTTTTTTAGTTAACTTGACTAGTCAAAAGGATGTTTTTTAGTTAACTTGACTAGTCAAAACAATGTTTTTTAGTTAACTTGACTAGTCAAAACAATGTTTTTTAGTTAACTTGACTAGTCAAAACAATGTTTTTTAGTTAACTTGACTAGTCAAAACAATGTTTTTTTGTTAACTTGACTAGTAAAACCAATGTTTTTTAGTTAACTTGACTAGTCAAAACAATGTTTTTTAGTTAACTTGACTAGTAAAACCAATGTTTTTTAGTTAACTTGACTAGTCAAAACAATGGTTAACTTGACTAGTAAAACCAATGTTTTTTAGTTAACTTGACTATTAAAAACAATGTTTTTTAGTTAACTTGACTAGTCAAAACAATATTTTTTAGTTAACTTGACTAGTAAAACCAATGTTTTTTAGTTAACTTGACTAGTCAAAACAATGGTTAACTTGACTAGTAAAACCAATGTTTTTTAGTTAACTTGACTAGTCAAAACAATGTTTTTTAGTTAACTTGACTAGTCAAAACGATGTTTTTTAGTTAACTTGACTAGTCAAAACAATGTTTTTTAGTTAACTTGACTCGTCAAACCCACCTGACAAATCCAATCTCTTCAAATGATCAGACTTTCTCTATACATTCGGCTGTTGTTTCACAGAGCAGTTTGTGTCCTTGACCTCAACATCATCACTCTGTCGTTAACCTCACAGCCATCAATAAAAGAGCTCCGAAACACAGCAGACAGAGAGACGGCGTCACAGCAAGCTTGTCTTTGGAGTTTACAGAATGTAAAAAGTGTTGTCAGAGGTGCAGTCTATGCCTCTTAAATCTGTTCCCAACGGATCCCTAACCAAAACAGAGGAAACCCTAGTTCTGGAAAGGCTGTGAAGGTGGTACGAATTGGATCTTCGTGTGACGTAGAGGTTAGTGGAGACGGGTCATCATATTTGGAGTAGTGAGGAGTCTTCTCAGAGTGCATTAGACAGCAACAACCACGACCCACAGCAGACAACACAGTCTGTCCTTGTCCACTGTTAACTTAACTTCAACCATTAACTTAAGTCTCCTCCAACTAACAATTACATATATTCACCATGGTGCTGTTATCTCCACAACGGAAAACAATAGCATATATTCACCATACTGCTGTTATCTCCACAACGGAAAACAATAACATATATTCACCATGGTGCTGTTATCTCCACAACGGAAAACAATAACATATATTCACCATACTGCTGTTATCTCCACAACGGAAAACAATAGCATATATTCACCATACTGCTGTTATCTCCACAACGGAAAACAATAGCATATATTCACCATACTGCTGTTATCTCCACAACGGAAAACAATAACATATATTCACCATACTGCTGTTATCTCCACAACGGAAAACAATAACATATATTCACCATACTGCTGTTATCTCCACAACGGAAAACAATAACATATATTCACCATACTGCTGTTATCTCCACAACGGAAAACAATAACATATATTCACCATACTGCTGTTATCTCCACAATGGAAAACAATAACATATATTCACCATACTGCTGTTATCTCCACAACGGAAAACAATAACATATATTCACCATACTGCTGTTATCTCCACAACGGAAAACAATTACATATATTCACCATGGTGCTGTTATCTCCACAACGGAAAACAATAACATATATTCACCATACTGCTGTTATCTCCACAACGGAAAACAATAACATATATTCACCATACTGCTGTTATCTCCACAACGGAAAACAATAACATATATTCACCATACTGCTGTTATCTCCACAACGGAAAACAATAACATATATTCACCATACTGCTGTTATCTCCACAACGGAAAACCATTATGAACTCAATCCCGACTCTCCGTCCCAGTCCCCTTTTTTCCATCAGATACTTATTTTGAGCACATAATAACAAACTGCATCCTCCCTATCTCACCCCCTCCTCCCCCTATCTCACCCCCTCCTCCCCCTATCTTACCCCCTCCTCCCCCTATCTCACCCCCTCCTCCCCTCCTCCCCCTATCTCACCCCCTCCTCCCCCTCCTATCTCACCCCCTCCTCCCCCTATCTCACCCCCTCCTCACCCTGTCTCACCCCCTCCTCCCCCTGTCCCCCTATCTCACCCCCTCCTCCCCCTATCTCACCCCCTCCTCCCCCTATCTCAACCCCTCCTCCCCTCCTCCCCCTATCTCACCCCCTCCTCCCCTCCATCTCACCCCCTCCTCCCCCTGTCTCCCTATCTCACCCCCTCCTCCCCCTGTCCCCCTATCTCACCCCCTCCTCCCCCTATCTCACCCCTCCTCCCCCTATCTCACCCCCTCCTCCCGTCCCCCTATCTCACTCCCTCCTCCCCCTATCTCACCCCCTCCTCCCCATATCTCAACCCTCCTCCCCCTATCTCACCCCCTGGTCACTGGCCTCTCCTCTCCTCTGGCCACTGGGGGAAGCCACTGAGACCCAGGAGTGTGTGTGGCCACTAGGGGAAGCCACTGAGTCCCAGGAGTGTGTGTAGCCACACAGACTGTCTATATTTAAAGGCTACGTTTGATTTAGGAGCTTGTCTTTGAATTCACTAGGACAAACAGTAAACATCCATCATAAACTCACAGATCATATATTTTATTGCTTTCATAATATACTCAGGTCTCAGTGGGAGAATATATTTGCTAATCTTGATGTGATCTCCTCAATAAACAAATGATAGATAGAAATCAGTATTGCCATTATCTTGTTATCCTAAATCATTAAACTCTTGATATAAAAGGGTATGAAAGAACATAACATCAGTTGTATATTTTTGGAGAATCAGTTTGTGTTTCCTCCAGCAGAGACTCTGAGAATCAGTTTGTGTTTCCTCCAGTAGAGACTCTGAGAATCAGTTTGTGTTTCCTCCAGCAGAGACTCAGAATCAGTTTGTGTTTCCTCCAGTAGAGACTCTGAGAATCAGTTTGTGTTTCCTCCAGTAGAGACTCTGAGAATCAGTTTGTGTTTCTTCCAGTAGAGACTCTGAGAATCAGTTTGTGTTTCCTCCAGCAGAGACTCTGAGAATCAGTTTGTGTTTCTTCCAGTAGAGACTCTGAGAATCAGTTTGTGTTTCTTCCAGTAGAGACTCTGAGAATCAGTTTGTGTTTCCTCCAGTAGAGACTCTGAGAATCAGTTTGTGTTTCCTCCAGCAGAGACTCTGAGAATCAGTTTGTGTTTCCTCCAGTAGAGACTCTGAGAATCAGTTTGTGTTTCCTCCAGCAGAGACTCTGAGAATCAGTTTGTGTTTCCTCCAGCAGAGACTCTGAGAATCAGTTTGTGTTTCCTCCAGTAGAGACTCTGAGAATCAGTTTGTGTTTCCTCCAGCAGAGACTCAGAATCAGTTTGTGTTTCCTCCAGTAGAGACTCTGAGAATCAGTTTGTGTTTCTTCCAGTAGAGACTCTGAGAATCAGTTTGTGTTTCTTCCAGTAGAGACTCTGAGAATCAGTTTGTGTTTCTTCCAGTAGAGACTCTGAGAATCAGTTTGTGTTTCCTCCAGTAGAGACTCTGAGAATCAGTTTGTGTTTCCTCCAGCAGAGACTCTGAGAATCAGTTTGTGTTTCCTCCAGCAGAGACTCTGAGAATCAGTTTGTGTTTCCTCCAGTAGAGACTCTGAGAATCAGTTTGTGTTTCCTCCAGCAGAGACTCAGAATCAGTTTGTGTTTCCTCCAGTAGAGACTCTGAGAATCAGTTTGTGTTTCTTCCAGTAGAGACTCTGAGAATCAGTTTGTGTGTCTTCCAGTAGAGACTCTGAGAGATATAAAGTGCTGCTGTGTGTACAGGTGTAGTTGTCCTACAGTGCTTCCGAAAATATTCATTAAATTGTTTTTTCCCCCTCATCAATCTACGCACAATAACCCATAATAACCCATAATAACGAAACAAAAACAGGTTTTGTATCAAAAATATAAAACTGAAATATTACATTTACATAAGTATTCAGACCGTTTACTCAGCACTCTGTTGAAGCACCTCTGGCAGCGATTACAGCCTCCAGTCTTCATTTACTTAAGTATTCAGACCGTTTACTCAGTACTCTGTTGAAGCACCTCTGGCAGCGATTACAGCCTCCAGTCTTCATTTACATAAGTATTCAGACCGTTTACTCAGTACTTTGTTGAAGCACCTTTGGCAGCGATTACAGCCTCCAGTCTTCATTTACATAAGTATTCAGACCGTTTACTCAGCACTCTGTTGAAGCACCTCTGGCAGCGATTACAGCCTCCAGTCTTCATTTACTTAAGTATTCAGACCGTTTACTCAGCACTCTGTTGAAGCACCTCTGGCAGCGATTACAGCCTCCAGTCTTCATTTACATAAGTATTCAGACCGTATACTCAGCACTCTGTTGAAGCACCTCTGGCAGCGATTACAGCCTCCAGTCTTCATTTACTTAAGTATTCAGACCGTTTACTCAGCACTCTTTTTAAGCACCTCTGGCAGCGATTACAGCCTCCAGTCTTCATTTACATAAGTATTCAGACCGTTTACTCAGCACTCTGTTGAAGCACCTCTGGCAGCGATTACAGCCTCCAGTCTTCATTTACTTAAGTATTCAGACCGTTTACTCAGCACTCTGTTTAAGCAGCGATTACAGCCTCCAGTCTTCATTTACATAAGTATTCAGACCGTTTACTCAGTACTCTGTTGAAGCACCTTGGGCAGCGATTACAGCCTCCAGTCTTCATTTACTTAAGTATTCAGACCGTTTACTCAGCACTCTGTTGAAGCACCTCTGGCAGCGATTACAGCCTCCAGTCTTCATTTACATAAGTATTCAGACCGTTTACTCAGTACTTTGTTGAAGCACCTTCGGCAGCGATTACAGCCTTGAGTCTTCTTGGGTATGACGTTACAAGCTTGGCACACCTGTATTTGGGGAGTTTCTCCCATTCTTCTTTGCAAATGCTCTCAAGCTCTGTCAGGTTGGATGGGGAGCGTCGCTGCACAGAAATGTTCAGGTCTTTCCAGAGATGCTCGATCGCGTTCAAGTCCGGGCTCTGGCTGGGCCACTCAAGGACATTCAGAGACTCGTCCCGAAGCCACTCCTGCGTTGTCTTGGCTGTGTGCTTAAGGTCATTGTCCAGTTGGAAGGTGAACCTTCACGCCAGTCTGAGGTCCTGAGCGCTCTGGAGCAGGTTTTCATCAAGGATCTCTCTGTAATTTCCTCGTTCATCTTTCCCTCGATCCTGACTAGTCTCCCAGTCCCTGCCGCTGAAAAACATCCCCACAGCATTATGCTGCCACCACCATGCTTCACCGTAGGGATGGTGCTAGGTTTCCTCCAGACGTGATACTTGGCATTTAGGCCAAAGAGTTCAATGTTGGTTTCATCAGACAAGAAGATGTTGTTTCTCATGGTCTGAGAGTCATTTAGGTGCCTTTGGCAAACTCCAAGCGGGCTGTCATGTGCCATCTACTGAGGAGTGGCTTTTGTGTGGCCACTCTACAATAAAGGCCTGATTGGTGGAGTGCTGCAGAGATGGTTGTCCTTCTGGAAGGTTCTCCCATCTCCACAGAGGAACTCTGGAGCTCTGTCAGAGTGACCATCGGGTTCTTGGTCACCTCCCTGACCAAGGCCCTTCTCCCCTGATTGCATAGTTTGGCAAGGTGACCAGGTCTAGAAACAGTCTTGGTGGTTCCAAACGTCTTCCATTTAACCCTGCTATTACGCCATTTCCACTTCTGAGTTATCTAAAATGCTAGTTAACCTCTCTTCTTCTCCATGAAATTAAATTACTTTTCCTCATTTAGGGTCATGAACCTAAATTCAAAATGTGGACACACTGATGTGTTGTGGAATGTCTGTGTAGATTTTGTAGACAAACATGATGTTGTGGGTCATTCTGACCCGGAGGCTTTTATGTGTATAGATATCAGGTCCAAAATAAACAAGTGTATTTGATGTATATTGTTTTGACTGGTTCTGGTTGCATTTTTATAATTCTGTTTGGGTGAAAAGGAGTTTCCTCAAGCTTCTCTTTCTCAGTGTGAGAGCAGCAGATCTCTGACACAGACACTCATAATGAGCTCCAAAATATGTTCAGTATATGAAGGCTTGTCACAAATTCTGGACTGTGACAGTGAAATAGAAGAAGAGGTTTCGGAGACAGAGGATACTTCAGAGATAGAGGACAATGTTGATGATGAATAGTTCTTTGGTGAAGAGGATTCAGAGGAGTCGACCATACCAGAGAGCATGCAACAACCATCACCCAGAGTAGAAAGGACAATGCTGATGATGAATGGTTCTTTGGTGAAGAGGATTCAGAGGAGTCGACCATACCAGAGAGCATGCAACAACCATCACCCAGAGTAGAAAGGACAATGCAGTCTAAAGGTGGTAATATAGAATGGTCACCGTCACCACAACAAAGTCAAGGTAGACTGTCAGCTTTCAATGTCATCAAAATGGTTCCGGGGCCTACATGACCTTCTCTGCCCCCCTCGCCAAGACAGTAAAACCAGCACCACTTGTGTATAATGAAAATGTGTGTAAATACATCTGCAGAAAGAACACACGTACATTGTGTTCATCATGTGGAGGGAAAGACTGAAGGGATCATTTTGACCAATAGGATCAACTCACACCTAAGTCTGACTGTTACTAGGAAATACAAGAAAAATGGCTACTTGGGGAAACAGAAAATGCTTGTTTGTGAGAAGGAAATATGTTGAACAAATAGTTCTATAAATATAGAGTTTTTTTAAATCATATGTTTTTGTATTTCATCTTTCTGAAATGTTTGACAAGACAAAATAAAGTTTTGGCTGTTTCTAATTGATTATTTGACTGTGTTGAGTGTTTAAACAGTGCGGGTCAATCTGACACATACCACAATGGACATCGTTTTTTCCCAGCAAAGCACATGGGTTAAGAATGATGGAGGCCACTGTGTTCTTGGGGATTTTCAATGCTGCAGAACATTTTTGGTACCCTTCCCCAGATTTGTGCCTCGACACAATCCTGTCTCGGAGCTCTACGGACAAATCCTTCAACCTCATGGCTTGGTTTTTGCTCTGACATGCACAATCGGCTGTGGGACCTTAAATAGCAAGGTGTGAGTATTTCCAAATCATGTCCAATCAATTGAATTTACCACAGCTGTAGAAACATCTCAAGGATGATTACAGGATGCTCCTGAGCTCAACTTCGAGTCGCATAGCAATGGGTCTGAATACTTATGTAAATAATGTATTTCTGTTTTTTACTTTTAATAAATAAGCAAACATTTCTAAAAACCTGTTTTCGCTTTGACATGATGGGATATTCTGTGTAGATTGATGAGGACAACAATTCATTTAATCCATTGTAGAATAAGGCTGTAACGTAACAAAATGTGGAACAAGGGAAGGGGTCTGAATATTTTCCAAATGCACTCACTGTATAAGACAAACATTAGAAGTTCCCATCAAACATTGCAAAGTTCTGCTCAAAATAAACCTCATTTACACCGTCTCCTTCTGGTAAACAGTATTTGTGAGATGGGAAACGACAGATAGTGCCGTCCCATGTGGGGGGGGGGGGGGGGGGGGGGGGGCAGAGGATCTGATAGTTATCTTGGGGACAAATTACACAGATGACAAGAGAGACATAGCCTGGGTTATGTCCCAAATGGGATGATCATCATCATCATCATCAAAACTGGAGTTAACTGCAGCCTACAGAGGAAAACATCTGACAGAGACATTTATACAGTAGAGGAAGACAACACTGGTGGAGACATCTGACAGAGACATTTATACAGTAGAGGAAGACAACACTGGTGAGGACATCTGACAGAGACATTTATACAGTAGAGGAAGACAACACTGGTGGAGACATCTGACAGAGACATTTATACAGTAGAGGAAGACAACACTGGTGAGGACATCTGACAGAGACATTTATACAGTAGAGGAAGACAACACTGGTGGGGACATCTGACAGAGACATTTATACAGTAGAGGAAGACAACACTGGTGGAGACATCTGACAGAGACATTTATACAGTAGAGGAAGACAACACTGGTGGAGACATCTGACAGAGACATTTATACAGTAGAGGAAGACAACACTGGTGAGGACATCTGACAGAGACATTTATACAGTAGAGGAAGACAACACTGGTGGAGACATCTGACAGAGACATTTATACAGTAGAGGAAGACAACACTGGTGGAGACATCTGACAGAGACATTTATACAGTAGAGGAAGACAACACTGGTGGAGACATCTGACAGAGACATTTATACAGTAGAGGAAGACAACACTGGTGGAGACATCTGACAGAGACATTTATACAGTAGAGGAAGACAACACTGGTGAGGACATCTGACAGAGACATTTATACAGTAGAGGAAGACAACACTGGTGGAGACATCTGACAGAGACATTTATACAGTAGAGGAAGACAACACTGGTGGAGACATCTGACAGAGACATTTATACAGTAGAGGAAGACAACACTGGTGGAGACATCTGACAGAGACATTTATACAGTAGAGGAAGACAACACTGGTGGAGACATCTGACAGAGACATTTACACAGTAGAGGAAGACAACACTGGTGGAGACATCTGACAGAGACATTTATACAGTAGAGGAAGACAACACTGGTGGGGACATCTGACAGAGACATTTATACAGTAGAGGAAGACAACACTGGTGGAGACATCTGACAGAGACATTTATACAGTAGAGGAAGACAACACTGGTGGGGACATCTGACAGAGACATTTATACAGTAGAGGAAGACAACACTGGTGGAGACATCTGACAGAGACATTTATACAGTAGAGGAAGACAACACTGGTGAGGACATCTGACAGAGACATTTATACAGTAGAGGAAGACAACACTGGTGGAGACATCTGACAGAGACATTTATACAGTAGAGGAAGAACACTGGTGGAGACATCTGACAGAGACATTTATACAGTAGAGGAAGACAACACTGGTGAGGACATCTGACAGAGACATTTATACAGTAGAGGAAGACAACACTGGTGGAGACATCTGACAGAGACATTTATACAGTGGAGGAAGACAACACTGGTGGAGACATCTGACAGAGACATATATACAGTAGAGGAAGACAACACTGGTGAGGACATCTGACAGAGACATTTATACAGTAGAGGAAGACAACACTGGTGAGGACATCTGACAGAGACATTTATACAGTAGAGGAAGACAACACTGGTGGAGACATCTGACAGAGACATTTATACAGTAGAGGAAGACAACACTGGTGAGGACATCTGACAGAGACATTTATACAGTAGAGGAAGACAACACTGGTGGAGACATCTGACAGAGACATTTATACAGTAGAGGAAGAACACTGGTGGAGACATCTGACAGAGACATTTATACAGTAGAGGAAGACAACACTGGTGGAGACATCTGACAGAGACATTTATACAGTAGAGGAAGACAACACTGGTGGAGACATCTGACAGAGACATTTATACAGTAGAGGAAGACAACACTGGTGGAGACATCTGACAGAGACATTTATACAGTAGAGGAAGACAACACTGGTGAGGACATCTGACAGAGACATTTACACAGTAGAGGAAGGCAACACTGGTGGAGACATCTGATAGAGACATTTATACAGTAGAGGAAGACAACACTGGTGGGGACATCTGACAGAGACATTTATACAGTAGAGGAAGACAACACTGGTGGAGACATCTGACAGAGACATTTATACAGTAGAGGAAGACAACACTGGTGGAGACATCTGACAGAGACATTTATACAGTAGAGGAAGACAACACTGGTGGAGACATCTGACAGAGACATTTATACAGTAGAGGAAGACAACACTGGTGGAGACATCTGACAGAGACATTTATACAGTAGAGGAAGACAACACTGGTGGAGACATCTGACAGAGAGAGACATTTATACAGTAGAGGAAGACAACACTGGTGGAGACATCTGATAGAGACATTTATACAGTAGAGGAAGACAACACTGGTGGAGACATCTGACAGAGAGAGACATTTATACAGTAGAGGAAGACAACACTGGTGGAGACATCTGATAGAGACATTTATACAGTAGAGGAAGACAACACTGGTGGAGACATCTGACAGAGACATTTATACAGTAGAGGAAGACAACACTGGTGGGGACATCTGACAGAGACATTTATACAGTAGAGGAAGACAACACTGGTGGAGACATCTGACAGAGACATTTATACAGTAGAGGAAGACAACACTGGTGAGGACATCTGACAGAGACATTTATACAGTAGAGGAAGACAACACTGGTGAGGACATCTGACAGAGACATTTATACAGTAGAGGAAGACAACACTGGTGGAGACATCTGACAGAGACATTTATACAGTAGAGGAAGACAACACTGGTGGAGACATCTGACAGAGACATTTATACAGTAGAGGAAGACAACACTGGTGGGGACATCTGACAGAGACATTTATACAGTAGAGGAAGACAACACTGGTGGAGACATCTGACAGAGACATTTATACAGTAGAGGAAGACAACA
The DNA here is from genome assembly GCF_013265735.2 of Oncorhynchus mykiss. NCBI lineage: Eukaryota > Metazoa > Chordata > Actinopteri > Salmoniformes > Salmonidae > Oncorhynchus > Oncorhynchus mykiss. The sequence continues at coordinate 6,533,015 of NC_048566.1, read as the reverse complement.
CTGGTGGGGACATCTGAGAGAGACATTTATACAGTAGAGGAAGACAACACTGGTGGAGACATCTGACAGAGACATTTATACAGTAGAGGAAGACAACACTGGTGGAGACATCTGACAGAGACATTTATACAGTAGAGGAAGACAACACTGGTGGAGACATCTGACAGAGACATTTATACAGTAGAGGAAGACAACACTGGTGGGGACATCTGACAGAGACATTTATACAGTAGAGGAAGACAACACTGGTGGAGACATCTGACAGAGACATTTATACAGTAGAGGAAGACAACACTGGTGGGGACATCTGACAGAGACATTTATACAGTAGAGGAAGACAACACTGGTGGAGACATCTGACAGAGACATTTATACAGTAGAGGAAGACAACACTGGTGGAGACATCTGACAGAGACATTTATACAGTAGAGGAAGACAACACTGGTGAGGACATCTGACAGAGACATTTATACAGTAGAGGAAGACAACACTGGTGAGGACATCTGACAGAGACATTTATACAGTAGAGGAAGACAACACTGGTGGAGACATCTGACAGAGACATTTATACAGTAGAGGAAGACAACACTGGTGGAGACATCTGACAGAGACATTTATACAGTAGAGGAAGGTACGTTGGTAGCTAAATGTTTATTTTTCTATTTTCCAGTAAATTACAAGTGGTCTACACACACACACCACTACTGCATTACTTCACAGGCCCATGGAAATGTTCTAGGGTCAGTTAGCGGTGAAGTGGTCAGACCACCGCTGTTTAGCCACCACACACACACACACACACACACACACACACACACACACACACACACACACACACACACACACACACACACACACACACACACACACACACACACACACACACACACACACACACACACACACACACACACACACACACACACACACACACACACACACACACCTGTGGAATGTGACACCTTGGTCCCACCTCAGTTATTAGCCACACAGTGTGCCACCCGGCCAGGCCACCCAACTGCCATTGTCACACAGACTTTACAGAGACCCCGCCTGGACCCCAAAGAGCAAACAAAGCAGAAGGAAAAACACAGTGACCATGAAAATCTCCCCAGACCACCAGAAGTGGAGAAATTAGTTAGGTGTCAGTAGTGTGAACTCCTCAGTCAGGGGACACAGGAACAGATCTCCCCAGACCACCAGAAGTGGAGAAATGAGTTAGATATCAGTAGTGTGAACTCCTCAGTCAGGGGACACAGGAACAGATCTCCCAGTCCAGAACCATAAGAGAGTCATTGTTGCCAGTAGACGGACGGTGGGATTTGAAGCCAACAGCTGAAGAAACCCAGAACAGACCCTTTGTCTTAACACATTCTGCTTCTCCACTCAAATAACACAGGAGGAGAGACACTCTCTGACTCGATGTGGATGAACACCATACATCACACGCTACAAAAGCTTCCTGGTACAGCCACAACACACCATAATATACTCACTGTACCGGTTTCCAGGAATCAGTCTAAAACCATAAAGTCACCTTTGTATAATTCAACGTACTGTAGGCATGATGAAATCAACAGCAAATATACACTAGTATACAACAAAACAAGAGTAATAACTTGCTTGTACTTACAGGTCAAGTCTTGAATAACAGATCCTTACGGCAGCAGTAGGCTGCAGTGTCTGCAGTGTACAGAGCAGAGACGCTCACTTAGCTCTCTCTCTCTCTCTCTCTGTCTCATAGCCTTGAACACACAACACAACATAGGACTCCTCTGGCGTCTTGACTTCTGCCCCATCTACCCTCCCTCCTTCCTCCTCTACCCTTCCTCCTACCCCCTCCCTCCTCTCCTCTACCCTCCCTCCTACCCCCTCTACCCTCCCTCCTGCCCCCTCCCTCCTACCCCCTCCTAACCCTCTTACCTCCCTCCTACCCCCTCTACCCTCCCTCCTACCCCCTCCTAACCCTCTTGCCTCCCTCCTACCCCCCTCCTACCCCCTCTCGCCTCCCTCCTACCCCCTCTGCCCTTCCTGCTACCCCCTCCTATCCCTTCCATCCCCCACCAGGGAGCCTGGGAGTCAGCCACACATTAGTGGGAGAGTTGCACATCTAACCCAGCAGTCTGATAAGATACAGCAGAAGAAGTCAAGGACGACATCCCAAACAGCACCCTATTCCCTATAAATAGTGCAGTAGTGTTGACCAGACTGTTGACCTCTGGGCCCTGGTCCAAATGAGTGCAGTAGAAAGGGAATAGGGTGCAATTTAGGAGGAAGACAGAAACTTCTTCCCCCTTTCTCAGACATGACTCTAGTTTGGTCTCTCCTCTTCAGAGACTTCTTCCCCCGGTCTCAGACATGACTCTAGTTGGGTCTCTCCTCTTCAGAGACTTCTTCCCCTGGTCTCAGACATGACTCTAGTTTGGTCTCTCCTCTTCAGAGACTTCTTCCCCTGGTCTCAGACATGACTCTAGTTTGGTCTCTCCTCTTCAGAGACTTCTTTCCCCAGTCTGAGACATGATTCTAGTTTGGTCTCTCGTCTTCAGAGACTTCTTCCCCCGGTCTCAGACATGACTCTAGTTTGGTCTCTCGTCTTCAGAGACTTCTTCCCCCGGTCTCAGACATGACTCTAGTTTGGTCTCTCGTCTTCAGAGACTTCTTCCCCCGGGTCTCAGACATGACTCTAGTTGGGTCTCTCCTCTTCAGAGACTTCTTCCCCCGGTCTCAGACATGACTCTAGTTGGGTCTCTCCTCTTCAGAGACTTCTTCCCCCGGGTCTCAGACATGACTCTAGTTGGGTCTCTTCTCTTCAGAGACTTCTTCCCCCGGTCTCAGACATGACTCTAGTTGGGTCTCTCCTCTTCAGAGACTTCTTCCCCCGGGTCTCAGACATGACTCTAGTTGGGTCTCTTCTCTTCAGAGACTTCTTCCCCGGGTCTCAGACATGACTCTAGTTTGGTCTCTCCTCTTCAGAGACTTCTTCCCCAGGTCTCAGACATGACTCTAGTTGGGTCTCTCCTCTTCAGAGAGTTCTTCCCCTGGTCTCAGACATGACTCTAGTTTGGTCTCTCGTCTTCAGAGACTTCTTCCCCCGGGTCTCAGACATGACTCTAGTTGGGTCTCTCCTCTTCAGAGACTTCTTCCCCCGGGTCTCAGACATGACTCTAGTTGGGTCTCTCCTCTTCAGAGACTTCTTCCCCCGGTCTCAGACATGACTCTAGTTTGGTCTCTCCTCTTCTCTTTCTCACCCATGGTGGTGTCATGTATTTTGGGCACCGAGATCACTAGATTGATAACCTCATGAACAAACACATACACAGCTATACACACACACACGCACACACACAGCTATACACACAAGCACACACACTATCCTCTACTTTGGAGTGTTTAGAAAGCACATGTTGATAATGAGTGCAGAACGGTAGGACCAACTTAGTCGACATTCAACTATTCAAAGGTGTTTTTACTTGGTCTTTACTCATTAGGGAGAACCTCTCAATGAAGCTAATATCATACAATCAATACAGACTATATCAAACTGCCCAGTCTGTTACATGCATACTGACTGTCTCTGGTGGCACTGTGAACAGACACCGTCCGGAGGTAAGGGGGGACCTAGCCCCAGCTGTTCCTAGAACAGCCTGTACATACATACATACATACATACATACATACATACATACTGACTGACTGTGTCTGGTGGCACTGTGAACAGACACCGTCCGGAGGTAAGGGGGACCTAGCCCCGGCTGTTCCTAGAACAGCCCGTACATACATACATACAGACAGACAGACAGACAGACAGACAGGACACACTCACACTCACATGTATTTTACTACACACCCTCAGGAAGTGTAGAAGCCACCTGTCGTGACCCCTACATGTACCTCCACCCCCTGTTGTGGGGACGACTCAGCTCCGGCCTCTTTGGAAACACAAAAGACACTGTGTTCCCCACGCGGCAGCAGCACAGGTGGCAGGAGGAGGTAAGGTGGAGTTACAGCACAGACTGACTCCCTCAGATCACACTCACAGGCTCTGTTCCAAATCACACCCTATGCCCTACATAGTGTGCTACATTTGACCAGAACCTAGGGCTGGGCAATATGGCCAAAATATCATATCATGGTATTTTTCACATATTTGACAGTATTTGACGGTATTTGACAATGTTTGTATGTTTTTGATTAATAAAAGTTCTAAATTTGCTAGTGTGTGACCCTACGGTGGCAACACATATATATTCTAAATTATTTCAATGGGTTTTTCTCCATTCTGATTGGTTTATACTGTTCAATTCAACTTTAATAAATAATTTCATGCATTTCCATCAATTTCTGCATTTCCTGCACTCATCTGAGACAATTTCCTGCACTCATTTGAGATCATTTCCTGCACTCATTTGAGATCATTTCCTGCACTCATCTGAGATCATTTCCTGCACTCATCTGAGATCATTTCCTGCACTCATTTGAGATCATTTCCTGCACTCATCTGAGATCATTTCCTGCACTCATCTGAGATCATTTCCTGCACTCATCTGAGATCATTTCCTGCACTCATTTGAGATCATTTCCACACTGCCACGATATGGGCAAAAATACTAGGCCTTATTTTTAACCAAATGTTGTGATTTAGATCAAAACACTTGGATGAACTTTCGGAATCAGGGAAATAGAATGTTTATTATAATTCTGTAGTTAGAATATAAATAATAGTGGGCCATTTAAATACAGCTTTGTTTGACATGACAACGAATGAAAATGCCATGGATGAGTTATTGTGACAGGCTTTTACAGTATTGTTACGAACCACTGTAATGTTCAGTGTTTCCTTGGAGACCCTATAATCTTTGGCTACATTAAATCTGTATTCATATAGCCAACATATTCATGCTTTGCCTATTCCTCTTTGATTTAGAAGATACTGTTGCACAAACAACATGCTGATTTAAGTATCCACCAGTACTGATATCAGGCTGTATTAGCTAGCTACATTTGCTCTGACTCGGTACTTTTATTAGCTAACAAGCTAACTAGCGATTAGCATTAGTGGCTAACACGAGTTAGTTTAACTTCCTAAGAAAATACAAACTAGCTGTTTGCAGATGTAAGAAACATAAAATAATATTGTAATTATAGAAAGCTTGTGGATTTATATTAAGATCAAAGTGGAAACAGCATCGTTGTCATCAATATTGTTGCTTGACCATGCAGACTGAACTCAAGTGTCTCGTGGTCAAGCAACAACAAATGCGCTCCTTGAGTGACAGGGGGCGGGACTAGGTCTGTGTGGAAAGCGGCGTGGAGAGAGAGAGAGAGAGCGGAGAGGGATGACGGAGTAAACTATAAAAATGGACGTTACACACGGTGTATCACTTTTAACAAACCAAACATTAAAATACCGTTATAGAAGGTAAAGTAAACACCCAAACCGGTCCATTCATCAATACCGGTATATAATAAAATACGGTATAGCGCCCAGCCCTAGCAGTGCCCTATGGGGTTGAAAAAGGAAGTGCCATTTGGGACATTACCATCTGGTGATCTGGCTGGGAGGGTGTCAGAGAAAGATCACTGTTTAATATAGGCTGACAGACTGGTCTGTGTGATTTGAGATGGCCTTTACAGTATACAGTAAAATAGTCAATATGGGATACCAGTAGACATGACAGCACAACTTTCCTAACATTACCTTTTACATTTTTACACTTTTATAATTCAGTATCTTTTTAAAGTGCATGGCACACTCCTCTGTAGCCAGCCTGATCCCAGATATGTTTGTTTATAATTCAGTACCTTTTTAAAGTGCATGGCACACTCCTCTGTAGCCAGCCTGATCCCAGATCTGTTTGTTTATAATTCAGTACCTTTTTAAAGTGCATGGCACACTCCTCTGTAGCTAGCCTGATCCCAGATCTGTTTGTTTATAATTCAGTACCTTTTTAAAGTGCATGGCACACTCCTCTGTAGCCAGCCTGATCCCAGATCTGTTTGTTTATAATTCAGTACCTTTTTAAAGTGCATGGCACACTCCTCTGTAGCTAGCCTGATCACAGATATGTTTGTTCTCTGGTCAACTCCAAGAGAGCATACTACTCTGGTCTGTAGTTACTGAACCCAGGCTGGTCTGTAGTTACTGAACCCAGGCTGGTCTGTAGTTACTGAACCCAGGCTGGTCTGTAGTTACTGAACCCAGGCTGGTCTGTAGTTACTGAACCCAGGCTGGTCTGTAGTTACTGAAGAACCCGACCCAGGCTGGTCTGTAGTTACTGAAGACCAAGACCCAGGCTGGTCTGTAGTTACTGAATACCAAGACCCAGGCTGGTCTGTAGTTACTGAAGGTCAAGACCCAGGCTGGTCTGTAGTTACTGAATACCAAGACCCAGGCTGGTCTGTAGTTACTGAAGACACAGGCTGGTCTGTAGTTACTGAAGACACAGGCTGGTATGTAGTTACTGAATACCAAGACCCAGGCTGGTCTGTAGTTAGTGAAGACCAAGACCCAGGCTGGTCTGTAGTTACTGAAGACCAAGACCCAGGCTGGTCTGTAGTTACTGAAGACCAAGACACAGGCTGGTCAGTAGCTTCTGAAGACACAGGCTGGTCAGTAGCTTCTGAAGACACAGGCTGGTCAGTAGCTACTAAAGACCAATAAATTAATATTAAAGACAGCCTGTCCTATGATGGCAGTGTTTTGGTCAGACTCTATCACACTCCAGTGAGAGGAAGCTGTCCACTTGATAAGCTGACAACCACAAGGACACTTCACACTACAATATCCTGTTCTTAGCTAGACTTTTCTCAGAACCCTACAAACCTTTTATCTTTACTGGACCGCTGACAGAGCAACAATCATTTGTTGAGGAATGACCTTCTCAGACACCGATTAAAAGTCTTGTCTTGGACTAAAAAGCATGCTCAATGGAGAATCTCAATCAACAAAATGCTTTTTAGGGTATAGGCCTAAACAAGAGGTAAGAAATTACACATGAGTGACTGTCCTCACTGCTTTTACCTAAAACAACTCTTCCTCAACATTCGCTTGAACAGCAATTAATGAGTCTTTCAATGTCACCAAGCATAACCACCAGGTCTTTAAAGAGAACCTTTCAACAATAACTTCCACATTACAGACGTGTCTCAACAACACCACCAGTCAAACTGAAACCAAACTAAAGGCCAAACTAATCTGACTGATTTAAAATAAGTTCTGTTCAATCAGCCAGACTGAATATTACCACTCACCTTATTCTGTTGCTGTGCTTTGAAGTCTCAGCCTAAAACAACACATGGAGGAGGAGGTGCAGGAGGAGGTGAAGGAGAAGGAGGAGGCGGAGGGGAAATGGGGGGCGGAGGAAAAGGGGGAGGAGGTGGAGGAGGGGGGAGATGAGGGGTAGGAGGAGGAGGGGGAGTTAGAGGAGGAGGAGGAGTTGGAGGAGGAGTTGGAGGACGAGGAGGAGTTGGAGGACGAGGAGGAGGAGGGGGAGGAGGAGAGATATTTCACGGTTGGCTTCCTCTATTGTGCTCAGCTGACAGCTGTCTAACCATCTAACCCAAGTGGCCTGAGGTGGTCTAAACCACTGCCCCCAGAATACATGTACTAGTGCACGTGTGGGTTATAATCCAACACACTGCTATTCAGGCACACGGTCTCCCCTATCTTTCCTGACAGGTGAAATAAAAATGGAAAAATTGTAACCCAGAGAGGACCAGCCCCCAAAGACCCAGGGAGATTCTCAAAAGCTCGTCCTCTCCTCGACTCCTCCGTGACCCGGACGCCGATAAGAGGTGGAGTGGTCGAGGAGGGTGTCAATTAGTTAGTAAGCGAACTGAGGGGTGTCCTCACCTCATTGATAACCTCCTCCCACCGAGGAAGCACAAGAGCATCATACCGGAGTCATTCGCCGAAGAGGTTTGAGATCCGCCACGCCGACTTTGAATCAGTTGTTGTTTACTCGGAGGAAGAAAGCAGGCACGTCTTTAAAAACAATATCCTACTAAGTCTTATATCTATGAAGTGTCTAGCACAACTAGCTACGTGTCTTTTTACTACTTAGTACATGTCATTTGGGATTCCAACCCTGGAGACGTCATGACGTGCCAGTGAAGACGGAGAGTCTCATTTCATACAAGTCTGTTTACACATTTCCTCTCCTCCCCTTGGTTACCGTTGCCCTTTTTAAAAAGCAGGCGAGGAGGATGGAGGAGTTTAGCAAACCAGCTGAGAATCTCCCCTAGTCCTGGAGGAGCCTGACGGGTCCCATCAGCCACTCTGCTCTGTGAATCTCCCCTAGTCCTGGAGGAGCCTGACGGGTCCCATCAGCCACTCTGCTCTGTGAATCTCCCCTAGTCCTGGAGGAGCCTGACGGGTCCCATCAGCCACTCTGCTCTGTGAATCTCCCCTAGTTCTGGAGGAGCCTGACAGGTCCCATCAGCCACTCTGCCCTCCAAGCATCTCAATTCTTCAGTGGGGCGTGACTCAGCCCTCTTATCTGGCCCCATCTCCTGTTCGACTAACTGCCCCCACCCTCAGCCCTCCTGCCTTCCCCTGCTCGTCCTCCTGCCCCCCCCCGTCCCCCCTCTGTCCCTCCTCTTTTCTCCTGAACCACTGAATACCACCACTCTGCCCTCCTGCCCCCCACCCCGCCCCCCACCCAGCCCTCCCTGTGCCCTGACACACAACACAGGAAAGAAAAAAATGGCCCTTCGTTCTAGCCCGAGTCCCAAATGGTACCCTCTTCCCTATTTAGTGCAATACCTTTTCCCTATATACAGTACCAGTCAAAAGTTTGGACACATCTACTCATTCAAGGGTTTGTCTTTATTTTTACTATTTTCTACATTGTAGAAGAATAGTGAAGACATCAAAACTATGAAATAACACATATGGAATCATGTAGTAACCAAAAAAGTGTTAAACAAATCAAAATATATTTAATATTTTAGATTCTTCAAAGTAGCCACCCTTTGCATTGATGACAGCTTTGCACACTCTCAACCAGCTTCATGAGGAATGCTTTTCCAACAGTCTTGAAGGATTTACCACATACGCGGAGCACTTGTTGGCTGCTTTTCCTTCACTCTGCAGTTCAACTCATCCCAAACCATCTCAAGGAGGGATGAGGTTGGGTGATTGTAGAGGCCAGGTCGTCTGATGCAGCACCATCACTCTCTTTCTTGGTCAAATAGCCCTTACACAGCCTGGAGGTATGTTTTGGGTCATTGTGCTGTTGAAAAACTAATGATAGTTCCACTAAGCCCAAACCAGATGGGATGGCGTATCGCTGCAGAATGCTGTGGTAGATATGCTGGTTAAGTGTGCCTTGAATTCTAAATAACTCACAGACAGTGTCACCAGCTAAGCACCCCCACACCATAACACCTCCTCCTCCATGCTTCACGGTGGGAATCACACATGCGGAGATCATCCGTTCATCTACTCTGCGTCTCACAAAGACATAGAGATTGGAACCAAAAATTTCAAATTTGGACTCATCAGACCAAAGGACAGATTTCCACCGGTCTAATGTCCATTGCTCATGTTTCTTGGCACAAGCAAGTCTCTTCTTCTTATTGGTGTCCTTTAGTAGTGGTTTCTTTGCAGCAGTTCAACCATGAAAGCCTGATTCACGCAGTCTCCTCTGAACAGTTGATGTTGAGATGTGTCTGTTACTTGAACTCTGTGAAGCATTTATTTGCGCTTCAATCTGATGTGCAGTTAACTCTAATGAATTTATCCTCTGCAGCAGAGGTAATTCTGGGTCTTCCTTTCCTGTGGTGGTCCTCATGAGAGACAGTTTCATCATAGCGCTTGGTGGTTTTTGCGACTGCACTTGTTGAAACTTTCAAAGTTCTTGATATTATCCGGATTGACTGACCTTCATGTCTTAAATGAATCATGGACTGTCGTTTCTCTTTGCTTATTTGAGCTGTTCTTGCCATAATATGGACTTGGTCTTTTACCAAATAGGGCTATCTTCTGTATACCAACCCTACCTTGTCACAACACAACTGATTGGCTCAAATGCTTTAAGAAGGAATGTGTAGTGAAGATACTGTGGTGATTAACATGTGTAGTGAAGATACTGTGGTGATTAACATGTGTAGTGAAGGTACTGTGGTGATTAACATGTGTAGTGAAGATACTGTGGTGATTAACATGTGTAGTGAAGATACTGTGGTGATTAACATGTGTAGTGAAGATACTGTGGTGATTAACGTGTAGTGAAGATACTGTGGTGATTAACATGTGTAGTGAAGATACTGTGGTGATGAACATGTGTAGTGAAGATACTGTGGTGATTAACATGTGTAGTGAAGGTACTGTGGTGATTCACATGTGTAGTGAAGACACTGTGGTGATTAACATGTGTAGTGAAGATACTGTGGTGATTAACATGTGTAGTGAAGGTACTGTGGTGATTAACATGTGTAGTGAAGACACTGTGGTGATTAACATGTGTAGTGAAGATACTGTGGTGATTAACATGTGTAGTGAAGATACTGTGGTGATTAACATGTGTAGTGAAGGTACTGTGGTGATTAACATGTGTAGTGAAGATACTGTGGTGATTAACATGTGTAGTGAAGATACTGTGGTGATTAACATGTGTAGTGAAGGTACTGTGGTGATTAACATGTGTAGTGAAGGTACTGTGGTGATTAACATGTGTAGTGAAGACACTGGGGTGATTATTATTTTATTTTACCTTTATTTAACTAGGCAAGTCAGTTAAGAACAAATTCTTATTTCAATGACGGCCTAGGAACAGTGGGTTAACTGCCTGTTCAGGGGCAGAACGACAGATTTGTACCTTGTCAGCTTCCGGTTACTAGTCCAACGCTCTAACCACTAGGCTACCCTGCCGCCCCATTAACATGTATAGTGAAAATAGAGACAGTCATATACAGGTGGATTTAGATACAGTGTATTCAGAAAGTATTCAGACCCCTTGACCTTTTCAAATTTTTGTTACGTTACAGCCTTTTTCTAAAAATGATAGCATTTTTACCCTCATCAATCGACAAACTATACTCCATAAAGCAAAAACAGTTCTTTAGAAATTGTTGCAAATTTATAACAATAAAAATAAACGGTAATATTACCTTTACTCAGCACTCTGTTGAAGCACCTTGGGCAGCGATTACAGCCTCCAGTCTTCATTTACATAAGTATTCAGATCGTTTACTCAGTACTCTGTTGAAGCACCTCTGGCAGCGATTACAGCCTCCAGTCTTCATTTACATAAGTATTCAGACCCTTTACTCAGCACTCTGTTGAAGCACCTTGGGCAGCGATTACAGCCTCGAGTCTTCTTGGGTATGATGCTACAAGCTTGGCACACCTGTATTTGGGGAGTTTCTCCCATTCTTCTATGCAGATCCTCTCAAGTTCTGTCAGGTTGGATGGGGAGCGTCGCTGCACAGCTATTTTCAGGTCTCTCCAGAGATGTTCGATCAGGTTCAAGTCCGGGCTCTGGCTGGGCCAGTCAAGGCCATTCAGAGACTTGTCCCGAAGCCACTCCTGCGTTGTCTTGGCTGTGTGCTTAGGGTCGTTGTCCAGTTGGAAGGTGAACCTTCGCCCCAGTCTGAGCTCAAGTCTCATAGCAAAGGGTCTGAATACCTATTTTTAATAAATTAGCAAAAAATGTCTAAAAACCTGTTTTCTCTTTGTTATTATGGGGTGTTGTGCGTAGATTAATAAGGAAAAAATGAATGTGATCCATTTTAGAATAAGTCTGTAACGTAGCAGAATGTGGAAAAGGGGGAGGGGTCTGAATACTTTCTGAATACACTGTAGATACCAGCCATGCCACATTAGGGTCAAACAGGAGAAAACTGTAGATACCAGCCATGCCACATTAGGGTCAAACAGGAGAAAACTGTAGATACCAGCCATGCCACATTAGGGTCAAACAGGAGAAAACTGTAGATACCAGCCATGCCACATTAGGGTCAAACAGGAGAAAACTGTAGATACCAGCCATGCCACATTAGGGTCAAACAGGAGAAAACTGTAGATACCAGCCATGCCACATTAGGGTCAAACAGGAGAAAACTGTAGATACCAGCCATGCCACATTAGGGTCAAACAGGAGAAAACTGTAGATACCAGCCTTGCCACATTAGGGTCAAACAGGAGAAAACTGTAGATACCAGCCATGCCACATTAGGGTCAAACAGGAGAAAACTGTAGATACCAGCCATGCCACATTAGGGTCAAACAGGAGAAAACTGTAGATACCAGCCATGCCACATTAGGGTCAAACAGGAGAAAACTGTAGATACCAGCCATGCCACATTAGGGTCAAACAGGAGAAAACTGTAGATACCAGCCATGCCACATTAGGGTCAAACAGGAGAAAACTGTAGATACCAGCCATTCCACATTAGGGTCAAACAGGAGAAAACTGTAGATACCAGCCATGCCACATTAGGGTCAAACAGGAGAAAACTGTAGATACCAGCCATGCCACATTAGGGTCAAACAGGAGAAAACTGTAGATACCAGCCATGCCACATTAGGGTCAAACAGGAGAAAACTGTAGATACCAGCCATGCCACATTAGGGTCAAACAGGAGAAAACTGTAGATACCAGCCATTCCACATTAGGGTCAAACAGGAGAAAACTGTAGATACCAGCCATGCCACATTAGGGTCAAACAGGAGAAAACTGTAGATACCAGCCATGCCACATTAGGGTCAAACAGGAGAAAACTGTAGATACCAGCCATGCCACATTAGGGTCAAACAGGAGAAAACTGTAGATACCAGCCATGCCACATTAGGGTCAAACAGGAGAAAACTGTAGATACCAGCCATGCCACATTAGGGTCAAACAGGAGAAAACTGTAGATACCAGCCATGCCACATTAGGGTCAAACAGGAGAAAACTGTAGATACCAGCCATGCCACATTAGGGTCAAACAGGAGAAAACTGTAGATACCAGCCATGCCACATTAGGGTCAAACAGGAGAAAACTGTAGATACCAGCCATTCCACATTAGGGTCAAACAGGAGAAAACTGTAGATACCAGCCATGCCACATTAGGGTCAAACAGGAGAAAACTGTAGATACCAGCCATGCCACATTAGGGTCAAACAGGAGAAAACTGTAGAAATATATAGTCAAATCACATGTTTAATATTGTTATGTAGTGCTATTTAGCCAAATCACATGTTTAATATTGATATGTAGTGCTATTTAGCCAAATCACATGTTTAATATTGATATGTAGTGCTATTTAGTCAAATCACATGTTTAATATTGATATGTAGTGCTATTTAGCCAAATCACATGTTTAATATTGATATGTAGTGCTATTTAGTCAAATCACATGTTTAATATTGATATGTAGTGCTATTTAGCCAAATCACATGTTTAATATTGTTATGTAGTGCTATTTAGTCAAATCACATGTTTAATATTGTTATGTAGTGCTATTTAGTCAAATCACATGTTTAATATTGTTATGTAGTGCTATTTAGCCAAATCACATGTTTAATATTGTTATGTAGTGCTATTTAGTCAAATCACATGTTTAATATTGTTATGTAGTGCTATTTAGTCAAATCACATGTTTAATATTGTTATGTAGTGCTATTTAGCCAAATCACACGCCCCTTACATGACTGATCTTATATCAGTGTTAGTGTTAGAGGACTGAATATTTCTACAGCATCAAAGACTGAAAGAAACCTTTATCAGACAACAATAGGACAAAAATAACTGAAGCTAAAAGCTGGCAAACAACTGACCCATGAAAGTAAATATCTCTGGAGACAATGATGACACAGTCAGGAGGAGAATGCCACTCTCATTCTCTCTCTCGCTCTCTCTCTCTGTCTCTGTGTCTCTCTCTCTGTCTCTGTGTCTCTCTCTCTCTCTCTCTCTGTCTCTCTCTCATTCTCTCTGTCTCTCTGTCTCTCTTTCTCCCCCCTTCTCTCTATTTCTCTCTCTTTCCCCCCCCCTCTCCACCCTTCTCTCTCTCTCTCTCTCTCTCCCCCCTCCCACTTCTCTCTCTTTCTCTCTCTCTCTCTGTCTCTCTTTCTCTCTCTTTCTCTCCCCCTTCTCTCTTTCTCTCTCTTTTTCTCCCCCTTCTCTCTCTCTTTCTCTCTCTCTCACTCTCTCTCTGGCTCTCTTTCTCTCTTTCTCTCCACCCTTCTCTCTCTTTCTCCCCCCCTCTCCACCCTTCTCTCTCTGTGCCTCCCTCCCTCCCTCCCCCCCCTCCCTCCCTCCCTCTCTCCCTCCCTCTCTCCCTCCCTCCCTCTCTCCCTCCCTCCCTCTCTCCCTCTCTCCCTCCCTCCCTCTCTCCCTCTCTCCCTCCCTCCACCAGATGTCAGGTTGCATTGCCACATGGACTACAAGCAGCACTCAGCAAACACCACCAGGTGTGCATTCCTCTCTGGGCCTAACTGAGGTGGGAGCCCCTCCTCTGCACCAATAAAAATACAGTTTCCCCTCTAGGTGCTCCCCTTCACTGGGCTTGTCTGCGTCCCAAATGGAATCCTCTACCCTACATGGTGCTCTACTTTTGACCAGTGCACAAAGGTAGTGCACTATATAGGGGATATGGTGATGCCCTATGGGAGCAGTCCTATGTGCCCTGGTCAAAAGTAGTGCAGGAGGGAGGGAGGAGGAGGGAGGGAGGAGGACGGAGGAGGACGGAGGAGGACGGAGGAGGACAGAGGACGGAGGAGAGAGGAGGACGGAGGAGGACAGAGGACGGAGGAGAGAGGAGGATGGAGGAGGACAGAGGACGGAGGAGGGAGGGAGGACGGAGGAGGAGGGGGGAGGAGGGAGGGAGGACGGAGGGAGGACGGAGGAGGGAGGAGGAGGGAGGAGGGAGGAGGGACGAGGAGGGAGGGAGGGAGGGAGGGAGGGAGGGAGGGAGGGAGGGAGGGAGGGAGGGAGGGAGGGAGGGAGGGAGGGAGGGGCTGTAATGGCAGGTCTGCTAGTATACACCTGGTCTATATTCACTCTTTAATCTGAGGAGGAAGAGGAGGGAGGTGGAAGGGACAGAAATGAAAGGCCATGCCTGTCACTGATCCCTCATGTCAGACACACCACCCGAGGGCGGGAAAACATTCACCACAAATGAATCACAGACAGACAGACGGACGGACAGACGGACAGACGAACAGACGAACAGACAGACAGGCAATTGAACGTAACCACGGCGATGTGATGTGATGCACAATGATGGGCTTCTAGAATGCAGAGTCCACGTTTGCAAAATTCTGGTGCCTTTCACAATATTTGAAGATTTATTTGAAGATTACCACAATCAACAGGCAATAAGCAGGACATCTGGAATCCTCTAACTGGTCTTTCTGGAAAACATTTAGGGAATTTGGGAAAAGTTGCAATAATTTTGCAGCCGTACCAAATAAGGTATTAGAGACATCAAGGACAGGGTTAATGACAGGGCTGTATGGTGACCTGGCTGTTCCCATTACACCATGACAGTCCCCCTTCAGATAAAAGGTATTTACCAAGGAGTTGAG
>NC_048566.1:6442500-6512500 GCF_013265735.2 Oncorhynchus mykiss | reverse complement strand
TCATTAAAGAAAAAATCTTTGTCCAGTTCAAGGTGAGTAATCGCTATTCTGATGTCCAGAAGCTCTTTTCGGTCAAAAGAGACGGTTGCAGCAACATTATGTACAAAATACAGTAGCATCAGGAAGACTTCAAGTCTATCACACAACCAAACTCAGAGACTATACAGTAGCATCAGGAAGACTTCAAGTCTATCACACAACCAAACTCAGAGACTATACAGTAGCATCAGGAAGACTTCAAGTCTATCACACAACCAAACTCAGAGACTATACAGTAGCATCAGGAAGACTTCAAGTCTATCACACAACCAAACTCAGAGACTATACAGTAGCATCAGGAAGACTTCAAGTCTATCACACAACCAAACTCAGAGACTATACAGTAGCATCAGGAAGACTTCAAGTCTATCACACAACCAAACTCAGAGACTATACAGTAGCATCAGGACGACTTCAAGTCTATCACACAACCAAACTCAGAGACTATACAGTAGCATCAGGACGACTTCAAGTCTATCACACAACCAAACTCAGAGACTATACAGTAGCATCAGGAAGACTTCAAGTCTATCACACAACCAAACTCAGAGACTACATATTTTGGGGTAAGTCTGATTTTCAAAAGAATCCATTTTGTCACTACTTGACCATGGCTCAAATTGTCTGACAGCTGAGTGTGTTGCCACATGAATAATTCATTTAGTTTTGAGCTTGAAGAGCGACTGTTCCTCTTCTAAACAAGGTTGTTTGTGAGGGTAGACTTTATCAGTATAATGACTCCTTCCTGTTTGTAGACAGATTCCTGGAATGATCTGTGTTTTCAAAGCTTTTGAGTCTGGATCAAATGTCTCTTGTAACCAGAGAGAGATGCATTCCTGCTAAACAACATGAGATCCGTGAGCGTCCCTACGGCATGGGATAACACAACTACTGATGGCAGAAGAGAAAACACCCTTCTCAGCCTGAACCCAACGGGCCGGTTTCGGCCTTAACGTGCTGTGTACACCTTTTTAACCTGCTACATGTCACTCTCAACCACAGCAGCTACAGACACTAGTCCTGCTGGGCTTCCAACATTGTCTGGGCCAGAGAAATGTGTGGCCATGATGAAACCTACTTTTATGATGATTGAAATGTATCACGTTACAATACGAATAGGCTGCAGTGCACTGAGGACAATGACGATCCACAAGACCTGTATCAGAACCATCCCATAATAGGCTGCAGTGCACTGAGGACAATGACGATCCACAAGACCTGTATCAGAGCCATCCCATAATAGGCTGCAGTGCACTGAGGACAATGACGATCCACAAGACCTGTATCAGAGCCATCCCATAATAGGCTGCAGTGCACTGAGGACAATGACGATCCACAAGACCTGTATCAGAGCCATCCCATAATAGGCTGCAGTGCACTGAGGACAATGACGATCCACAAGACCTGTATCAGAGCCATCCCATAATAGGCTGCAGTGCACTGAGGACAATGACGATCCACAAGACCTGTATCAGAACCATCCCATAATAGACTGCAGTGCACTGAGGACAATGACGATCCACAAGACCTGTATCAGAGCCATCCCATAATAGGCTGCAGTGCACTGAGGACAATGACGATCCACAAGACCTGTATCAGAGCCATCCCATAATAGGCTGCAGTGCACTGAGGACAATGACGATCCACAAGACCTGTATCAGAACCATCCCATAATAGACTGCAGTGCACTGAGGACAATGACGATCCACAAGACCTGTATCAGAGCCATCCCATAATAGGCTGCAGTGCACTGAGGACAATGACGATCCACAAGACCTGTATCAGAGCCATCCCATAATAGGCTGCAGTGCACTGAGGACAATGACGATCCACAAGACCTGTATCAGAACCATCCCATAATAGACTGCAGTGCACTGAGGACAATGACGATCCACAAGACCTGTATCAGAGCCATCCCATAATAGGCTGCAGTGCACTGAGGACAATGACGATCCACAAGACCTGTATCAGAGCCATCCCATAATAGACTGCAGTGCACTGAGGACAATGACGATCCACAAGACCTGTATCAGAGCCATCCCATAATAGGCTGCAGTGCACTGAGGACAATGACGATCCACAAGACCTGTATCAGAGCCATCCCATAATAGACTGCAGTGCACTGAGGACAATGACGATCCACAAGACCTGTATCAGAGCCATCCCATAATAGACTGCAGTGCACTGAGGACAATGACGATCCACAAGACCTGTATCAGAGCCATCCCATAATAGACTGCAGTGCACTGAGGAGAATGACGATCCACAAGACCTGTATCAGAACCATCCCATAATAGACTGCAGTGCACTGAGGACAATGACGATCCACAAGACCTGTATCAGAACCATCCCATAATAGACTGCAGTGCACTGAGGACAATGACGATCCACAAGACCTGTATCAGAGCCATCCCATAATAGACTGCAGTGCACTGAGGAGAATGACGATCCACAAGACCTGTATCAGAGCCATCCCATAATAGACTGCAGTGCACTGAGGAGAATGACGATCCACAAGACCTGTATCAGAGCCATCCCATAATAGACTGCAGTGCACTGAGGAGAATGACGATCCACAAGACCTGTATCAGAGCCATCCCATAATAGACTGCAGTGCACTGAGGAGAATGACGATCCACAAGACCTGTATCAGAGCCATCCCATAATAGACTGCAGTGCACTGAGGACAATGACGATCCACAAGACCTGTATCAGAACCATCCCATAATAGACTGCAGTGCACTGAGGACAATGACGATCCACAAGACCTGTATCAGAACCATCCCATAATAGGCTGGAGTGCACTGAGGACAATGACGATCCACAAGACCTGTATCAGAGCCATCCCATAATAGACTGCAGTGCACTGAGGAGAATGACGATCCACAAGACCTGTATCAGAGCCATCCCATAATAGACTGCAGTGCACTGAGGAGAATGACGATCCACAAGACCTGTATCAGAGCCATCCCATAATAGACTGCAGTGCACTGAGGACAATGACGATCCACAAGACCTGTATCAGAACCATCCCATAATAGACTGCAGTGCACTGAGGACAATGACGATCCACAAGACCTGTATCAGAGCCATCCCATAATAGGCTGCAGTGCACTGAGGACAATGACGATCCACAAGACCTGTATCAGAGCCATCCCATAATAGACTGCAGTGCACTGAGGACAATGACGATCCACAAGACCTGTATCAGAGCCATCCCATAATAGGCTGCAGTGCACTGAGGACAATGACGATCCACAAGACCTGTATCAGAGCCATCCCATAATAGACTGCAGTGCACTGAAGAGAATGATGATCCACAAGACCTGTATCAGAGCCATCCCATAATAGACTGCAGTGCACTGAGGACAATGACAATCCACAAGACCTGTATCAGAACCATCCCATAATAGACTGCAGTGCACTGAGGACAATGACGATCCACAAGACCTGTATCAGAGCCATCCCATAATAGACTGCAGTGCACTGAGGACAATGACGATCCACAAGACCTGTATCAGAACCATCCCATAATAGACTGCAGTGCACTGAGGAGAATGACGATCCACAAGACCTGTATCAGAACCATCCCATAATAGACTGCAGTGCACTGAAGAGAAGGATGATCCACAAGACCTGTATCAGAACCATCCCATAATAGACTGCAGTGCACTGAGGACAATGACGATCCACAAGACCTGTATCAGAGCCATCCCATAATAGACTGCAGTGCACTGAGGAGAATGACGATCCACAAGACCTGTATCAGAACCATCCCATAATAGACTGCAGTGCACTGAGGAGAATGACGATCCACAAGACCAGTATCAGAACCATCCCATAATAGACTGCAGTGCACTGAAGAGAATGATGATCCACAAGACCTGTATCAGAACCATCCCATAATAGACTGCAGTGCACTGAGGAGAATGACGATCCACAAGACCTGTATCAGAACCATCCCATAATAGACTGCAGTGCACTGAAGAGAATGATGATCCACAAGACCTGTATCAGAACCATCCCATAATAGACTGCAGTGCACTGAAGAGAATGATGATCCACAAGACCTGTATCAGAACCATCCCATAATAGACTGCAGTGCACTGAAGAGAATGATGATCCACAAGACCTGTATCAGAACCATCCCATAATAGACTGCAGTGCACTGAGGAGAATGACGATCCACAAGACCTGTATCAGAACCATCCCATAATAGGCTGCAGTGCACTGAGGACAATGACGATCCACAAGACCTGTATCAGAACCATCCCATAATAGACTGCAGTGCACTGAGGAGAATGACGATCCACAAGACCTGTATCAGAACCATCCCATAATAGACTGCAGTGCACTGAAGAGAATGATGATCCACAAGACCTGTATCAGAACCATCCCATAATAGACTGCAGTGCACTGAAGAGAATGATGATCCACAAGACCTGTATCAGAACCATCCCATAATAGACTGCAGTGCACTGAAGAGAATGATGATCCACAAGACCTGTATCAGAACCATCCCATAATAGACTGCAGTGCACTGAGGAGAATCTGAGAAACAATCAAAACGGTGCTGAAATGATCATCTAGGTGACCACAAACAGGCGCGAAAATCTGATATCAACTTTGGAGGGGCTAATTACATGACATTTTCTCAAGAGCAATTCCTGAGGGGGACACCAAAAGTAGTGCTGTATCACACAGCCTACGTTGTAATATGTTAAATGTATATTGAGGAACCATAATCACTACTACTGGATAATTGATAGGTACAGTAGTTAACTGAAGGGTTGTCCCAACTTGTTCAAAAGTTTCAATCATTATAATACCACTAATAATAATAGTTATAGCACTGTTCCTTATCAGTCCAGTATGTACCTGGTTAAATAAAGGTGAAATACAATTTTAAAAAGTTCCCTGGAGACAATTTAGCTTTTGCAACGAGACCATTAAATATATTTTAGCCAATGTTAGAAGAGGGTGTAGTTCTATTCAGTTTATCGCTAACCTTATCACAGGGACTTTGAAGCACTACAGCTGCATGCTGATCTTGGAATAAACTGACGATAGCAAAGATTCCATCTTTGACGACGCCACATAAATGGAATAGGTACTAGCTAGCTTGATAGTTCATGTTTGCTCTGGTTTGGACACTAACTCTAACTCGCTAGTGTGTGAACCCTGCCAACATTACAAAAAAACATTGCTATGGTGCGATTGACTGGATCAACCTCACGTTAGTTACGCGCCTTTCAGACTGTCGATACAAACCTTCTGTTACCAGGCCAGCTAAGGAACTGGCAGTGGATCAAACCAATGTGAGGCAAAGGGCGGGAGGTCGCAATCCTTGGAAACTTACAAACGCGCTATTAAGTGTCTATAATCAGCACAAGTGCTTTCATTGCGTATTATTAATATAATTGAAATTACATAGTTATCTTTACAGTGATTTTTTTGGGGGGGACAAATCATATTTGTCCAAGGATGAGGAGGGTCGTGTGTGTCCCGTCCCCCCTGGGATTCCTGCCTATGACCACACACCACTACTGCTTTAATCAATATAACGGTTGGATATTACTTTGGGGAGTTTCAGTATAAGCAACAGTTTTATACATGCCCTCAGGTTCATTAGCATATTTTATTCCACTATTTACATGTTTACATTTGACATATTAGTAATTTAGCAGAGTCTTTATCTAGAGCAACTTACAGTAGTGAGTGAGACATGTTTCGTACCTTGTCGTCATTCAGTTGATCTTAACTAAGGTGAGTTGCTCACCGGGCTTGGGGTCGAACCGGGCCTGAGCTAGGGCTTCAGTTCACCGGGCTTGGGGTCGAACCGGGCCCGAGCTAAGGCTTCAGCTCACCGGGCTTGGGGTCGGACCGGGCCTGAGCTAGGGCTTCAGTTCACCGGGCTTGGGGTCGGACCGGGCCTGAGCTAGGGCTTCAGTTCACCGGGCTTGGGGTCGAACCAGGCCTGAGCTAGGGCTTCAGTTCACCGGGCTTGGGGTCGGACCGGGCCTGAGCTAGGGCTTCAGCTCACCGGGCTTGGGGTCGGACCAGGCCTGAGCTAGGGCTTCAGTTCACCGGTGCTGGGGGTCGGACCGGGCCTGAGCTAGGGCTTCAGTTCACCGGGCTTGGGGTCGGACCGGGCCTGAGCTAGGGTTTCAGTTCACCGGGCTTGAGGTCGGACCGGGCCTGAGCTAGGGTGTCAGTTCACGGGGCTTGGGGTGGGACCGGGCAAATTTTCAGGCCCGATGAGAACTCTACTGCCAGCAGAAGAAACACCACTAGTGGCCATTAGAAACACCACTAGTGGCCATTAGAAACACCACTAGTGGCCATTAAAGGAAATACAACACCGGGAAAAACATTACCAGAAATAAAGGGAAACGTACATTCATCTCTAGGTGTACAATAGGACTTTTCCATTAGAGTACAAAGATAGATAGAATTGAACACATCAGCCCAACCCATATAAAGAGAGACAGAGAACAGACAGAAACAGTAAGAGAGAGACAGAGAACAGACAGAAACAGGAAGAGAGAGACAGAGAACAGACAGAAACAGGAAGAGAGAAACAGAGAACAGACATAAACAGAATGAGAGAGACAGAGAACAGACAGAAACAGGAAGAGAGAGACAGAGAACAGACAGAAACAGGAAGAGAGAGACAGAGAACAGACAGAAACAGGAAGAGAGAGAGAGAACAGACAGAAACAGGAAGAGAGAGACAGAACAGACAGAAACAGGAAGAGAGAGAGAGAACAGCCAGAAACAGGATGAGAGACAGAACAGACAGAAACAGGAAGAGAGAGAGAGAACAGCCAGAAACAGGATGAGAGAGACAGAGAACAGACAGAAACAGGAAGAGAGAGAGAACAGACAGAAACAGGATGAGAGAGACAGAGAACAGACAGAAACAGAAAGAGAGACAGAGAACAGACAGAAACAGGAAGAGAGAGAGAGAACAGACAAGAAACAGGAAGAGAGAGACAGAGAACAGACAGAAACAGGAAGAGAGAGAGAGAACAGACAGAAACAGGATGAGATAGAGAGAGAGAACAGACAAGAAACAGGAAGAGACAGAGAGAACAGACAGAAACAGGATGAGAGAGACAGAGAACAGACAGAAACAGGATGAGAGAGACAGAGAACAGACAGAAACAGGAAGAGAGAGAGAACAGACAGAAACAGAAAGAGAGACAGAGAACAGACAGAAACAGGAAGAAAGAAAGAGAACAGACAGAAACAGGAAGAGAGAGACAGAACAGACAGAAACAGGATGAGAGAGACAGAGAACAGACAGAAACAGGATGAGAGAGACAGAGAACAGACAGAAACAGGAAGAGAGAGACAGAAACAGGAAGAGAGAGAGAGAACAGACAGAAACAGGAAGAGAGACAGAGAACAGACAGAAACAGGAAGAGAGAGAAAGAGAACAGACAGAAACAGGAAGAGAGAGACAGAGAACAGACAGAAACAGGAAGAGAGAGAAAGAGAACAGATAGAAACAGGAAAAGAGAGAAAGAGAACAGACAGAAAGTGAAGAATTGGGGGATATTAATGAGTTTGACAGATCTGATTTGAAAGCAGCTTTCAGTCTGTCTATTAGTATGCAGGAGAGGGAAGGGGAGTGGGGAGAGAGAGAGAGAGAGAGAGAGAGAGAGAGAGAGAGAGAGAGAGAGAGAGAGGGAGAGAGAGAGAGGGAGAGAGAGAGAGGGGGGGGGGAAGAAAGAGAGACAGAGAGAAAGAGAAAGAAAGAGAGAGAGAGACAGAAAGACAGAAACAGGAAGAGAGAGAGAGAGACAGAGAGAAACAGAGTGTACATCGCTAGGCAACCCCACAGTGGTCTGGTCTGCATGTGGACTGTAACTGTTTGGGTGGCTCTTTGCAATCACACTAATTGTTTTAATTGCTCACAAACATTTTGGGGGAGTGGTGGTCCAAAGCACATGTTTAAATTGAATTAAAAGTTGAAAAGATTGAACCGTATTCTGTGTGCTAAACACAGAGCAGCAGACTAGATGATTATGGTAAAGTCCCAAATAGCACCCTATTCCCTATAGGCTTCTGGTCAAAAGTAGCTCACTATATAGGGATTAGCAGGCCATTTGGGATGCAACCCTATGACATTGAGCCCCAACCCTATGACATTGAGCCCCAATCCTAT
Source organism: Oncorhynchus mykiss (assembly GCF_013265735.2). NCBI lineage: Eukaryota > Metazoa > Chordata > Actinopteri > Salmoniformes > Salmonidae > Oncorhynchus > Oncorhynchus mykiss. The sequence continues at coordinate 6,504,288 of NC_048566.1, read as the reverse complement.
GACATTGAGCCCCAACCCTATGACATTGAGCCCCAACCCTATGACATTGAGCCCCAGCCCTATGACATTGAGCCCCAACCCTATGACATTGAGCCCCATCCTGGAAATATAGACTATAGCCCGGTGTGTTTAACAGCCCTAATAAATGACTCATCAAGAGGTGGTCCAGTGAGATGTCAAAGCTGTGTCTTCCACGGTAAACGGCTGTCATAAACTATGTACATATTCACACCAGACCCAGAGAACTAGGGTTCACTTCCAAAGAGAGGAACCATCTACCTGCAGTAAGGGAACACACACACACCGCACCGAATGTCCATCTGCCAGTCATCTGTAGTTCGTTCGCCGTTTGTTCGCCGCAGTGGGTTTTAGGGACCACCCGCTCGCTGTTGTGCGTCTGACTGATGTCATGTTTGTGTGATTGTACATCTGCTTGTACTTGGTTTTCCAATTATGGCACTCTGTTGTACTCTCGGCTAGCAAACGCTACCAGTGTGTCCATATCCTTCAGATAGTACACTAGTCTCTAACTCTGCAGACTTCCCTTCCATACCCTTCAGATAGTACACTAGTCTCTAACTCTGCACACTTCCCTTCCATACCCTTCAGATAGTACACTAGTCTCTAACTCTGCAGACTTCCCTTCCATACCCTTCAGATAGTACACTAGTCTCTAACTCTGCACACTTCCCTTCCATACCCTTCAGATAGTACACTAGTCTCTAACTCTGCACACTTCCCTTCCATACCCTTCAGATAGTACACTAGTCTCTAACTCTGCAGACTTCCCTTCCATACCCTTCAGATAGTACACTAGTCTCTAACTCTGCAGACTTCCCTTCCATACCCTTCAGATAGTACACTAGTTTTTAACTCTGCACACTTCCCTTCCATACCCTTCAGATAGTACACTAGTCTCTAACTCTGCACACTTCCCTTCCATACCCTTCAGATAGTACACTAGTCTCTAACTCTGCACACTTCCCTTCCATAGCCTTCAGATAGTACACTAGTCTCTAACTCTGCACACTTCCCTTCCATACCTTTAGGCTTGTGAACATGTAGTCCTAAATGTAATTTTGGTATCCATATTTATAGAGGCAAATACTACCAGATAAAACCCTCTCTTTCAAACCTCTTGTTGGCAAGTTGTTGCTAACACAAGATAGATAACACACACATGCTATGATCCGTATTGATGTGCAGTTACAAGAGCAGTCCAACTGGCTGGCCACAGGGGTCAACCATCCCCATGACCCACTGTTCTAAACCCTGCCAATCAGACAGCAGAGCTCTAAACCCTGCCAATCAGACAGCAGAGCTCTAAACCCTGCCAATCAGACAGCAGAGCTCTAAACCCTGCCAATCAGGCAGCAGAGCTCTAAACCCTGCCAATCAGACAGCAGAGCTCTAAACTCTGTCAATCAGACAGCAGAGCTCTAAACCCTGTCAATCAGACAGCAGAGCTCTAAACCCTGTCAATCAGACAGCAGAGCTCTAAACCCTGCCAATCAGACAGCAGAGCTCTAAACCCTGCCAATCAGACAGCAGAGCTCTAAACCCTGCCAATCAGACAGCAGAGCTCTAAACCCTGCCAATCAGACAGCAGAGCTCTAAACCCTGCCAATCAGACAGCAGAGCTCTAAACCCTGCCAATCAGACAGCAGAGCTCTAAACCCTGCCAATCAGACAGCAGAGCTCTAAACCCTGCCAATCAGACAGCAGAGCTCTAAACCCTGCCAATCAGACAGCAGAGCTCTAAACCCTGCCAATCAGAAACCAGTGCAGCCTGCCATGGCAACTGATTATATTAGTTAAAGGGACAATACACTTCAAAAGTTTTGTATTAAGTTTTTCAGATTCTATGAATAACAATAATCTGAAATAAACATTTACTTTATTCTCTCTTCATTAGCAATAACAACTATTGTATCACATGAAGAAATAGTTAATTATTCAGTTGAGGACGAGTGATGAGGACAACAGTGGATTTGGCATCCTATGGGCCCTATAGATCAGAGGGGAATATGCTCTTGGTCTACATCCCAAATGGCACCCTATTCCCTATATAGTGCACTAATTTAGACTAGAACCCATAGGGCCCAACAGAGAATAGGGTGCAGTTTGGGACACTGGGAATCACCCAGCAGGAGTCTTCTTGCCCATCCATCGCTTCACAATTCAACTCTCTGTGTCCTGTTTCCCCAACAATATTCTGGTCAGTAAATGAGAGAGGAGGGGAAAGTACAACTGTTGACAGCTTGTCAGGGTCGGACTCAAATGAAAGTAAAGAGACAAAATGTCTTCCTCATTTGTTGGGAAAAGGAGTCTTAACGTGTTTCCAAATGGCACCTTATTCCATATATGGTTTTCCTATGGGTAGTGGTTAAACGTAGTGCACTAAACAGGGAGCCATTTGGGACTGACATTAGAATTAGTGAAGCATTTTCCCTCCAGATTGGACTCAGGAGCTTGGGGCTTAATGAAGTGGAAACAGGGGATGGGGAGTGTGGGGGTGGCCAGGCCAGGGGTAGGGTAGTAGGGTAGTAGAATGGGGCAATTGTTGTCAAGAAAGCCCTCATGTCGAGTCTGCTTTGATGTCTTCCTGCAGGGATAGAGTTCATTTCAACAGTAGCATTCAAACCCAAAGCCAATTTTTGTTTGCAGATTACTAGCAAATTGTTTGGAGAAAATTCCTACTTTCTCTGTAAAGTATGTTGTGAAATGCACTTTAAATTCATTGTAACTTGACAAGTTTGTGGACTAATTTACAACATTCATTTCTTATTTATAATTGTCAGGTATGAGGCATTTTCCACAAAATGTTTTTAAATAGCTGAATTACTCGACATCCTGATCGCAGCATCCACTGATCTGTAATGTGTTCTATCCATGTCATTCATTCACTCTCTGTCTCTCTGTTTCTATGTCTCTCTCTCTCTCTCTCTCTCTCTCTCTCTCTCTCTCTCTCTCATGACAATATCAATATTCACGAAAGATTCCTCCTCTCTTTCCCAGTGCGTCTATAGTCCTCCTCTCTTTCCCAGTGCCTCTATAATAGCAGACAAGCTCCCACTGATCCATTGTGTCGCAAAGCCTTTCTCATGCATGTCTTGAATGAAAGCCAGCGTATCGACGGGCTAAGGATAATCACGTTTAGAAAGGCTTAGCGTCTCTAAACGAAGCTGCGCTGTGTTTCTGCCTCTCGTCTCAAACACTATTATTGTTTTACTGTGGAGAGAAACATCAGGAGTCTCAAATGAGATGTTCGGGAATGTGGATAGGCTATGTGAGAGCATGCAACTCAGAACAAAACGTTTAGAGCAATGCAAAAACTATATTGCCCATATAGCGGCCAACAAACATGGGTTTGGGGTGATTTAAATCGGTGTTGTTAAAATGGAAAGTTTGACAACTGCACTTTGAACACAAATTAAAAACACTTTTTTTTTTTTTTTTAAATCAAATGTACCTGTTTGAATGTCACGCGGATCGACGCGTCGCTCACATTTTTGGTTTAGTTCTCACAGGTGCACAGACGCTTCCTGTCCCTCCCGCGACACACCCGAGGTCATCAAATGTCCATCTTCACTGACCGTTGTCCAACTCTTGCTCGATGGAATGAACCGAACACGTTTCAAAGTTGTGAATTAAATCGTAGTTACAAGAAGTTGTAACTTCGCTGTAAAGAAGGGACGTGGCAGAATTGTAGGTGCATTATTCTCAGCCTACAGCGTAGGATTCTTAGGATGGAAATTGCCAGTTGTCAGTGTTGGAGGAGGTTCTCTCAACAGCACAAAGTGGATATTTGCATTTAGCCAACCCTCCCCTCGCCTTTCATCGCTACCATTGTTTGTCACAGCCCGGGTCCTTATTTGGCTCCCACACAAATCCGTGATGGCCAGAGCTCAAAGAGTGTAGCGCACCCGGGAGTTGTGCTACTCTGTAATTACAATGTCGTATATGTCGTGGTATGAAACACAACATTAGTTTACTATAAAACGTTCATCTATGCGCTAATCTAATCTCTGAATCATTTAAGAAGACAGAGAGACAATACGCCTACAAAGGAGGGAATTCCAAATGGGGTGCCAATATTGACAAGGGAAATATTGACACCCCAGGGTTCTGGGGTAAGACAGCTCATGAAACATGTATAAATTGTATGAGGCATTTATAAGTTATATTTTTCAAGAACCAATGGCTATATATAATTAATTTAAACAATCTAAAAATGTATGTAAAAAAAAATCCCAGATTGCTCATATCAATCCCTCCTAAATAAAATGGTGCCACTAGTTTTGCTATCTGCCGTTGTACGCATCGGATATATATAGATTATACATTCGATTTGTAACATTCGATGTTTCATTGACAAACAATCACAATGCAGACAGTTCCAGAATGCACCATCCCTCCAGACAGCAACAGGTGTCCTCTAGTGGCCTTGTCCGTTCCCTGGACATTCTATTCTGCTGTCTCTAACCACACTGTGGCAGCAGAGCACCATTCTTTGACGCATGCGAGAGAGATGACAACCATGAAGCATTCTGGGACATAACAGGGCTAGGAAACGTAACAATATCAATATACAGTATATATAATGTTTATTAAAATACATCAACGACAAAAGACATTTATGCATTATTATAATTCATGATGAAATAACATGCATATAAATACAGTATTATTACAGTAAAATGTGTATACATATATAGATGTGAAAGCTTACATAGCTAGATAATTCTTGCATTAAAACTGTCAGTGGTGATTTGATATTGTTCCTCTGGTTCTGGAACCCCAACAGCAGGGTTCCGGTTCCAATGAGGAAGTAGTAGAGAGAACAGCTAAGGAGCAGCACCTAACACCTGAGATACACCGTTGGGAGGAAAGCTCTCGTACACACAAGACACACGGAGAGGCAGTGTCCCAAATGTCACGCTATTCCCTAAATAGTGCACTACTTTAGACTAGAGTCCTATGAGCCCTGGTCAAAGGTTGTATACTATGAAATGGAATAGTGTGTCATTTGGGACGAAGGAGACAGTACCTAGCTTCTGGGGACAAGAAAATCTATGGGTCAACACCAAGGAGGAAATGATGACCTCTGACCTCTGTCCACATAGAGCTGTACTGTATCTGTTCTCCCTTTGTGAAGGTCCACGCGTAGAGAGGAGTAGCTTGGTCCAGCAGGACGTTTAACCTCATTTGATTCAGATTCAGAACTGTGCCATAGAAAACGTCTTACAAAACTGCACCACCGTGTCTTCAGCAACCCTTTACAATGGAATAACCACAGCAGTCAAGTCAGCCACATTCCAGTTTCCATCAGTGTGTCTGATCCCAGGATATCTCAGGGAAACTGTCTGGCTCTGGCAGCCTGCCTGGCACAAAATGGAGGAGGGTTCAGATCCTGGGCTGTCTGAATGGCACCTTGTTATATAGTGCACTACATTTGGCAAACGTCTACAGGGTTAGAGTTAGGGCTAACCAATAGGGCTCTGGTCAAAAGTGGTGCACTATATAGGGAATAGGGTGCCATCTCAGATTGGGCAGCCTCAGGACAGAAGCGGAGACATTCCCATTGGGTGAGGAGGTTGAGTCCTTCTTCAGACAGACGGGTGTGGTCAGTCGGTCCTTTAAAGGTCTCTCAGTCTCTGACTGTTACTGTGACTGGCGTCCTATTGGGTCATGTCTGGTGGTGGTGGTGGTAGTGGTGGTGATGGTGGTGTTCGTGGTGGTGTCGGTGCTCGTGACGCTGCACCAGAGGCAACACAAAGGACCCAGGGCTGCCAGGCAGCCCAGACCCCTGCTCCCTCTCCAGACAAGGAGGAGGGGGAGCCTGATGCTGATGCTGGGGATTGGAGTGAGGTGACAGGGGTGTTTTGGACGGGGACAGGCCCTGACCCTCCCTGGCTTTGGCCCGGAGCCGTTTGCTGTGGCTGTGCTGCAGAGGGTGCTGGTGGTGGCTGGAGGAGGGGAGGTGGTACACATCCTGACCTCCGTGACCCCCAGATGAGGAGGTCCCTGTATGCAGCATGGTCTGGAGAGGAGGAGGCTGAGGAGGGTAATGACCCCCAGCGTGGTATTTACTGGACTTGGCCCTTTCAAGTCCCCCAGGGGTCCCTCCGACGCCGGATCCTTTAGATGTTCCTCTGGGGGACTTGAGGAAGTGTGACGCGCCCCGACCCCGGGCTTCTAGAGGGGTGTAGTTCTCACTGATGACCTGCGAGCGGCGCTGGTGGGCGTGGGCGGCGTGGGCCTCGGGCTCCTGGGAACGGGAGCGGTTCTGGGACTGGGAGGCCCGCACATGGGTCTCCTGGGGGGGCGGGGGAGGGGTGGATCCTGGAGGAGGGAGAGAGAGAGAGAGAGAATAGAGAGAGAAAAAGAGAGAGAGAGACAGAGCGAGAAAGAGAGATAGACGGAGAGAGAGATTACAGAGAGCGAGAGAGAGAGAGATCACAGAAAGAGAGAGAGAGAGAATACAGTGAGCGAGAGAGAGAGAGAGAGTTTGCAGAGAGCGAGAGACAGGGACATCACAGAGAAAGAGAGAGAGAGAGAGAGAGAGAGAGAGTGAGACCGAGAGCGAGAGAGATGACAGAGAAAGAGAGAGAGAGATGACAGAGAAAGAGATTGCAGAGAGCGAGAGACAGGGACATCACAGAGAGAGAGAGAGAGAGAGAGAGAGAGAGAGAGAGAGAGAGAGAGAGAGAGAGATGACAGAGAAAGAAAGAGAGAGATGACAGAGAAAGAGAGAGAATCCCATAATAAGTTCTATGGACTCACTCTGTGTGTAATAACAGCGTTTAACATTATGTTTTAATGACTACCTCATCTCTGTACCCCACACATACTGTACAATTATCTGCAAGGTCCCTCAGTCAAGCAGTGAATTTCAAACACAGCTTCGACCACAAAGACCAGGTAGCTTTTGCACCTATTGGTAGATGGGTCAAAATAAAAAAAGATGACATTGAATATTCCTTTGAGCATGGTGAAGTTATTACACTTTGGATGGTGCGTCAATACACCCAGTCACTATAAAACATACAGGTGTCCTTCCTAACTCAGTTGCCAGAGAGGAAGGAAACCGCTCAGGGATTTCACCATGAGGCCAATGATGACTTTAAAACAGTTACAGAGTTTAATGGCTGTGATAATAGATAGCTGAGGATGGATCAACAACATTGTAGTTACTCCACAATACTAACCGAAATGACAGAGTGAAAAGAAGGAAGCCTGTACAGTATATGACATATTCCAGAACATGCATTTTGTTTGCAACAGGGCACTAAAGTAAAACTGTGAAAAAATGTGAAAAAGCTATTCACTTTTTGTCCTGAATACAAAGTGTTATGTTTGGAGCAAGTCCAATGCAACATTACTGAGTATCACTTGACATATTTTCAGGAATAGTGGCAGCAGCATCATGTTATGGGTATGATTGTAATCGTTAAGGACTGGGGAGTTTTTCAGGATAAAAAAGAAAACGGAGTGGAGCTAAGCACAGGCAAAATCCTAGAGAAAAACCTGGTTCAGTCTACTTTCCACCAGACACTGGGAGATGAATTCACCTTTCAGCAGGACAATAACTTAAAACACAAGGTCAAATCTACACTGGAATTACCAAGAAGACAGTGAATGTTCCTTAGTGGTAGAGTTACAGTTTGGACTTGGACTGTTTGAAAATCAGTTTGGACTGTCTATGGCAAGACATGAACATGGTTGTCTGGAAATGATCAAGAACCAATTTGACAGAGCTTAGAGAATTTTGAAAAGAAGAGTGGACAAATGTTGCTCATTCCAGGTGTAGAAATCTACCCAGAAAGACTCATAGCTCAGGGGGTTGAATACCCATCTAAACTAAGATATATTTGTATATATTTTTTCATGATTTTTAATTTTTTTTATACAAATGTTCAAATTTTTCTTACACTTTGACATTACAGAGTATTTTCTGTAAATCGTTGACAAAAAAAAAAATCACAATTAAATCTATTTGAATCCAACTCAACAAAATGTGAAAAAGTCAAGGCGTGTGAATCCTCAAGGCAGTGTATGTTGTATAATAGACAAGTTCACTACAAGGCCACTTTATTCTCATGAGGTTTAGTTGGCCATCTGGCTCCAACACATTGTAATTGTTAGTACAGGGAGAGAGATAAGCTGAGTGGTACCAACCTTCAAACCTGGAGGTGTAGTTCTCTATACCAGCTAGGTCCAGATAGTGATTCCTCCTCTCAGTGTTCTCATCCACACAGTAATGCTGTCCCTCACTGCTCTGACCTGGGAGGGCTGGCCTGGTGTAGGAGGACAGATGTCTGTTAGGGTGTGTGTGGTAGGGTTTTTTGTGTGTGTGTGTGTGTGTGGTAGGGTTTTTTGTGTGTGTGGTAGGGTTTTTTGTGTGTGTGTGTGTGGTAGGGTTTTTTGTGTGTGTGTGTGTGGTAGGGTTTTTTGTGTGTGTGTGTGGTAGGGTTTTTTGTGTGTGTGTGTGTGGTAGGGTTTTTTGTGTGTGTGTGTGTTAGGGTTTTTTGTGTGTGTGTGTGGTAGGGTTTTTTGTGTGTGTGGTAGGGTTTTTTGTGTGTGTGTGGTAGGGTCCGTCCGTCCGTCCGTCCGTCCGTCCGTCCGTCCGTCCGTCTGTGTGTGTTGACCTGATGTGAGAAGAAAGCCGTCTGTCTGCTGATCGTCCCTCCTCCTGGTGAAGGCGTCCTGACTCCCGGTCTGATGAGAGACAACAACATATAAACATAAACTACATAAACAACTACAACATAAACAAAAACAGCCCTGTACAAACAACTAGCTACATCCCATAGAGAGAGACTGTATAGAGAGACTGTATAGAGAGACTGTATAGAGAGACTGTATAGAGAGACTGTACAGAGAGACTGTATAGAGAGACTGTATAGAGAGACTGTATAGAGAGACTGTACAGAGAGACTGTATAGAGAGACTGTATAGAGAGACTGTATAGAGAGACTGTATAGAGAGACTGTACAGAGAGACTGTATAGAGAGACTGTACAGAGAGACTGTATAGAGAGACTGTATAGAGAGACTGTATAGAGAGACTGTATAGAGAGACTGTACAGAGAGACTGTATAGAGAGACTGTATAGAGAGACTGTATAGAGAGACTGTACAGAGAGACTGTATAGAGAGACTGTATAGAGAGACTGTACAGAGAGACTGTATAGAGAGACCGTATAGAGAGACTGTATAGAGAGACTGTATAGAGAGACTGTACAGAGAGACTGTATAGAGAGACTGTATAGAGAGACTGTATAGAGAGACTGTACAGAGAGACTGTATAGAGAGACTGTATAGAGAGACTGTATAGAGAGACTGTATAGAGAGACTGTACAGAGAGACTGTATAGCGAGACTGTATAGCGAGACTGTATAGAGAGACTGTATAGAGCCATGATAAAGTTCACATAGATCCCTCCCTCCCTCCCTCCCTCCCTCCCTCCCTCCCTCCCTCCCTCCCTCCCTCCCTCCCTCCCTCCCTCCCTCCCTCCCGAAATAAACAATACAAATGAACAATAAACATTAACACTCACAGAAGTTCCAAAATATTAAAGACATTACAAATGTCATAATATGTACAAAAGGGAAAATAAATCAACATAAATATGGGTTGTATTTACAATGGTGTTTGTTCTTCACTGGTTGCCCTTTTCTTGTGGCAACAGATCACAAATCTTGCTGCTGTGATGGCACACTGTGGTATTTCACCCAGTAGATATGGGAGTTTATCAAAATTGGGTTTGTTTTCAAATTCTGTGTGGGTCTGTGTAATCTGAGGGAAATATGTGCAGTTTCCACCTCATTTTGTGGGCAGTGTGCACATAGCCCGTCTTCTCTTGAGAGCCATGTCTGCCTACGGCGGCCTTTCTCAATAGCAAGTCTATACTCACTGAGTCTGTACATAGTCAAAGCTTTCCTTAAGTTTGGGTCAGTCACAGTGGTCAGGTATTCTGCCACTGTGTACTCTCTGTTTAGGGCCAGTCACAGTGGTCAGGTATTCTGCCACTGTGTTCTCTCTGTTTAGGGTCAGTCACAGTGGTCAGGTATTCTGCCACTGTGTACTCTGTTTAGGATCAGTCCCAGTGGTCAGGTATTCTGCCACTGTGTACTCTGTTTAGGATCAGTCCCAGTGGTCAGGTATTCTGCCACTGTGTACTCTCTGTTTAGGGTCAGTCACAGTGGTCAGGTATTCTGCCACTGTGTACTCTCTGTTTAGGGCATTCTAGTTTGCTCTGTTTTTTTTATTCTTTCCAATGTGTCAAGTAATGATCTTTTAGTTTTCTCATCATCTTGTTGTGTCTAATTGTGTTGCTGTCCTGGGGCTCTGTGGGGTCTGTTTGTGTTTGTGAACAGAGCCCCAGGACCAGCTTGCTGAGGGGACTCTTCTCCAGGTTCATCTCTCTGTAGTTGTTGGCTTTGTTATGGAAGGTTTGGGAATCGCTTCCTTTTAGGTGGTTGTAGAATTTAACGTCTCTTTTCCGGATTTTGATAATTAGCGGGTATCGGCCCAATTCTGTTCTGCATGTATTATTTGGTGTTTTACGTTGTACACAGAGGATATTTTAGCAGAATTCTGCATGCAGAGTCTCAATTTGGTGTTTGTCCCATTTTGTGAATTCTTGGTTGATGAGCGGACCCCAGACCTCACAACCATAAAGGGCAATGGGTTCTATAACTGATTCAAGTATTTTTAGCCAGATCCTAATTGGTATGTCAAATGTTATGTTCCTTTTGATGGCATAGAATGCCCTTCTTGCCTTGTGTCTCAGATCGTTCACAGCTTTGTGGAAGTTACCTGTGGTGCTGATGTTTAGGCTGGGGTATGTATAGTTTTTTGTGTGCTCTAGGGCAACAGTGTCTAGATGGAATTTGTATTTGTGGTCCTGGTGACTGGACCTTTTTTGGAACACCATTATTTTTGTCTTACTGAGATTTACTGTCAGGGCCCAGGTAGAGTATGTCTGTATTGTTTTTAGTGATTCACCATAGTGAAGGTGTAGGCTCAGGTTTTCTGGGTCTCTATGTTTTTGGTTGGAAAGGTTTCGCAATTTCTTTCTTAGGATTTAGCATTTTTCATTAAACCATTTGTCATTGATGTTCATTTTTTTTCGGTTTTCGGTTTGAAATTTAGAGATTTGATAGGGAAGCTGAGAGGTCAAATATACTGTTTAGAGTTTACACCATCACTATTACAGTGAAACATTTTGTCCAGGAAGTTGTGTAAATTTGTTGTTGCCTAATAGTTTTTTAATAGGTTTCCACACTACTCTCCTTTCCTCGCCTTTCTTTAAAAAAAAAATGTTTTGTATGTTGTATTTTCACCCCTTTTTTCTCCCCAATTTCGTATCAAATTGGTAGTTACAGTCTTGTCTCATCGCTGCAACTCCCGTATGGACTTGGGAGAGGCGAAGGTCGAGAGCCGTGCGTCCCCAAGCCGCACTGCTTCTTGACACAATGCCCATCCAACCCGGAAGCCAGCCGCACCAATGTGTCGGAGGAAACACCGTACACCTGACGACCGTGTCAGCTTGCACTGCGCCCGACCCGCCACAGGAGTCGCTAGTGAGAGATAAGACAAGGATATCCCTGCCGGTCAAACCCTCCCTAACCCGGACGACGCTGGGCCAATTGTGCGCCGCCCCATGGGCCTCCCGGTCGCTGCCGGCTGCGACCGATTCTGGGCTCGAACCCAGAATCTTTAGCCTTAGACCACTGCGCCACTCGGGAGGCCCTCTATAGCCTTTCTTAATATTATTCAGTTCCTTTGGCTTTGATGCCTCATGATTGAATATTGCTCTGTTCAAGTAGACTGTGATTTTGCTGTGGTCTGATAGGGGTGTCAGTGGGCTGACTGAACGCTCTGAGAGACTCTGGGTTGAGGTCAGTGATAAAGTAATCTACGGTACTACTGCTAAGAGATGAGCTATAGGTGTACCTACCATAGGAGTCCCCTCGAAGCCTACCATTGATTATATACATACCCAGCGTGCGACAGAGCTGCAGGAGTTGTGACACGTTTTTGTTGGCTATGTTGTTGTAGTTGTGCCTAGGGGGGGTACATGGGGGAGGGAATGCTGTCACCTCCAGGTAGGTGTTTGTCCCCCTGTTTGCTGAGGGTGTCAGGTTCTCTCTCTCTCTCTCAACATATATATTTCCCTCCCTCCATGTCTCTTACCTGGTCCAGTGGAGATGTGGTCTCTCCTGCGAGCACTGGGCTCTGGTGCGACGGTCAGTTTGACCCGTAGGGTCTTCCTCTTACTGTGGCAGGACGAGTGATTGACCGAGGCATCCACCACATCATAGATGGTGTGCATCAGACTGGACATGTCCTGGGGAGGAGGAGGAGGAGGAGGAGGAGGAGGAGGAGGAGGAGCAGGAGCAGGAGGAGGAGGAGGAGGAGGAGGAGCAGGAGGAGCAGGAGGAGGAGGAGGAGGAGGAGGAGGAGGAGGAGGAGCAGGAGGAGGAGGAGGAGGAGGAGGAGGAGGAGGATGATGAGGATGAGGATGAGGAGGAGGAGGAGCAGGAGGAGGAGCAGGAGGAGGAGGAGGAGGAGGAGGATGAGGAGGAGGAGGATGAGGAGGAGGATGAGGAGGAGCAGGAGGAGGAGGAGGAGGAGGAGGAGGAGCAGGAGGAGGAGGAGGAGGAGGAGGAGGAGGAGCAGGAGGAGGAGGAGGAGCAGGAGGAGGAGGAGCAGGAGGAGGAGCAGGAGGAGGAGCAGGAGGAGGAGGAGGAGGAGGAGGAGTGGACAAACACAGCTTATTATTACACATGTTATAACACATTATAACCTTCTCAGTAAGGACAGAGATAAAGGCTCCACTGTTCCTTATATAGGGCACTAACTTGGACCAGGATCTATAGGGCTGTAGTCAAAAGTAGTGCACTATGTCGGGAAGAGAGTGCTATTTGGGATGCGGACATATGGTGTTAACCCCGGTGTCCTGACATCTGGCCCTCATACCATCACGGCCTAATCATCCCCAGCTTCCAATTGGCTCATTCACCCCCCCCCCCCCCCCCCCCCCCCCCGTAACTATTCCCCAGGTGGTTGCTGTAAAGGAGAATGTTCTCAGTCAACTGACCTGGTAAAATAAGGGTTGAATAAATAAAAAGAAGCCTCACCTCTTTAGTAACTTTGCCACTGTTGTCAAAATCATAGAGGGTGAAGATCCATTCCTGACGATTATCTTCCTCCACTGATACGTCACACTCTAGGTCCTGTCGGCATGGAGACACAAGGAATACTCCTTGTTAATGACAAAGACAGCATCCTGTCCAGGAAGTGTATTTATACATCAGACTGCTTCACGCTACAAGGCCGTTCTGGCTGGGACAAGGCATACTTACTTAATAACAAAAATACACCCCTATGGGTCCTGGTCAAAATGTGTGCACTATATAGAGAATAGGGTGCTATTTGGGACGAATCCTAGGTGATCCTTTTTGCCTAGAAACACAAACACAGTGACTTTGACAACCAGCAGAGGGCAGCAGAGTCAAACCTTTCCTTTCCTACTGCAGCATTTATTCTCTCCACACAGTCACACTCTCCACTACTGACTGCTTTTCCACAGTCACTCACTCTCCACTACTGACTGCTTTTCCACAGTCACTCACTATCCACTACTGACTGCTTTTCCACAGTCACTCACTCTCCACTACTGACTGCTTTTCCACAGTCACTCACTCTCCACTACTGACTGCTTTTCCACAGTCACTCACTCTCCACTACTGACTGCTTTTCCACAGTCACTCACTCTCCACTACTGACTGCTTTTCCACAGTCACTCACCCTCCCCTCCTGGCTGCTTTTCCACAGTCACTCACCCTCCCCTCCTGGCTACTTTTCTACAGTCACTCACCCTCCCCTCCTGGCTGCTTTTCCACAGTCACTCACCCTCCCCTCCTGGCTACTTTTCCACAGTCACTCACCCTCCCCTCCTGGCTACTTTTCTACAGTCACTCACCCTCCCCTCCTGGCTGCTTTTCCACAGTCACTCACCCTCCCCTCCTGGCTGCTTTTCCACAGTCACTCACCCTCCCCTCCTGGCTGCTTTTCCACAGTCACTCACCCTCCCCTCCTGGCTGCTTTTCCACAGTCACTCACCCTCCCCTCCTGGCTGCTTTTCCACAGTCACTCACCCTCCCCTCCTGGCTGCTTTTCCACAGTCACTCACCCTCCCCTCCTGGCTGCTTTTCCACAGTCACTCACCCTCCCCTCCTGGCTGCTTTTCCACAGTCACTCACCCTCCCCTCCTGGCTGCTTTTCCACAGTCACTCACCCTCCCCTCCTGGCTGCTTTTCCACAGTCACTCACCCTCCCCTCCTGGCTGCTTTTCTACAGTCACTCACCCTCCCCTCCTGGCTGCTTTTCCACAGTCACTCACCCTCCCCTCCTGGCTGCTTTTCCACAGTCACTCACCCTCCCCTCCTGGCTGCTTTTCCACAGTCACTCACCCTCCCCTCCTGGCTGCTTTTCCACAGTCACTCACCCTCCCCTCCTGGCTGCTTTTCCACAGTCACTCACCCTCCCCTCCTGGCTGCTTTTCCACAGTCACTCACCCTCCCCTCCTGGCTGCTTTTCCACAGTCACTCACCCTCCCCTCCTGGCTGCTTTTCCACAGTCACTCACCCCTCCCCTCCTGGCTGCTTTTCCACAGTCACTCACCCTCCCCTCCTGGCTGCTTTTCTACAGTCACTCACCCTCCCCTCCTGGCTGCTTTTCCACAGTCACTCACCCTCCCCTCCTGGCTGCTTTTCCACAGTCACTCACCCTCCCCTCCTGGCTGCTTTTCCACAGTCACTCACCCTCCCCTCCTGGCTGCTTTTCCACAGTCACTCACCCTCCCCTCCTGGCTGCTTTTCCACAGTCACTCACCCTCCCCTCCTGGCTGCTTTTCCACAGTCACTCACCCTCCCCTCCTGGCTGCTTTTCCACAGTCACTCACCCTCCCCTCCTGGCTGCTTTTCCACAGTCACTCACCCTCCCCTCCTGGCTACTTTTCCACAGTCACTCACCCTCCCCTCCTGGCTGCTTTTCCACAGTCACTCACCCTCCCCTCCTGGCTGCTTTTCCACAGTCACTCACCCTCCCCTCCTGGCTGCTTTTCAAAGCAGGAATATAAAACCAGTCAAATAATCACATTCAGCAAAAGCCCTTTAACTGCCGTGACGACCTGCAGTTGGAGAAGAGAGGGAAGGGGGAGGAGGAACCACCACAATATAACATCATGTCTTTCTTCCTGGTCCAGGAAAAAGACGTTAACCACAATTCTCAGTTACAGCTTTTCTGGAAGTAACTTTGATTCAGAGGTATCTGGTAACAGGACTGTAACTGGGAAAATACACGTTGGGAGCAACAGGCGGGCAGAGAGGCTGTGCTGCAGGCATAGAGAGAGAATGTAGTGTACACTACATTCAACATGTAAGATCCATAGCATGTAGTGTACACTACATTCAACATGTAACATCCATAGCATGGAGTGTACACTACATTCAACATGTAAGATCCATAGCATGTAGTGTACACTACATCTAGCATGTAGTGTACACTACATTCAACATATAAGATCCATAGCATGAAGTGTACACTACATTCCTCATATAAGATCCATAGCATGTAGTGTACACTACATTCAACATGTAAGATCCATAGCATGTAGTGTACACTACATTCAACATATAAGATCCATAGCATGTAGTGTACACTACATTCAACATATAAGATCCATAGCATGTAGTGTACACTACATTCAACATAGAAGATCCATAGCATGTAGTGTACACTACATTCAACATATAAGATCCATAGCATGTAGTGTACACTACATTCCTCATATAAGATCCATAGCATGTAGTGTACACTACATTCAACATGTAAGATCCATAGCATGTAGTGTACACTACATTCAACATATAAGATCCATAGCATGTAGTGTACACTACATTCAACATATAAGATCCATAGCATGTAGTGTACACTACATTCAACATATAAGATCCATAGCATGTAGTGTACACTACATTCAACATAGAAGATCCATAGCATATAGTGTACACTACATTCAACATATAAGATCCATAGCATGTAGTGTACACTACATTCAACATAGAAGATCCATAGCATATAGTGTACACTACATTCAACATATAAGATCCATAGCATGTAGTGTACACTACATTCAACATATAAGATCCATAGCATGTAGTGTACACTACATTCAAAATATAAGATCCATAGGAAGATGTAAAAAAGACTAGTGTCTAACTTACATCCAGGCTGATGCGTTTCTTCCCAGAGGCTTTGCCTGCGTCCCCTCCTCTCAGTAACTGCCTGTCTGGCCCTGGGTCTGTGTGGGGGGACTGCAGGTAACTGTCACAGCCCTCAGCAGCCTTCTCTGGAGGGAGATCCACTGGCATAACACAACAACACACATCTTAATCTTCATCTTTATTCAGATCCCCATTAGCTGACGCCATGACGACAGCTAGTCTTCCTGAACCCAACAACACAGACGTAACAGACATGATGGCAGCTAGTCTTCCTGGGGTCATGAACCCAACAACACAGAGACATAACAGACATGATGACAGCTAGTCTTCCTGAACCCAACAACACAGATGTAACAGACATGATGACAGCTAGTCTTCCTGAACCCAACAACACAGACGTAACAGACATGATGACAGCTAGTCTTCCTGAACCCAACAACACAGAGACATAACAGACATGATGGCAGCTAGTCTTCCTGGGGTCCTAAACCCAACAACACAGACGTAACAGACATGATGACAGCTAGTCTTCCTGGGGTCCTAAACCCAACAACACAGACGTAACAGACATGATGACAGCTAGTCTTCCTGAACCCAACAACACAGAGACATAACAGACATGATGACAGCTAGTCTTCCTAAACCCAACAACACAGAGAAATAACAGACATGATGACAGCTAGTCTTCCTGAACCCAACAACACAGAGACATAACAGACATGATGACAGCTAGTCTTCCTGAACCCAACAACACAGAGACATAACAGACATGATGACAGCTAATCTTCCTGAACCCAACAACACAGAGACATAACAGACATGATGACAGCTAGTCTTCCTGAACCCAACAACACAGAGACATAACAGACATGATGACAGCTAGTCTTCCTGAACCCAACAACACAGAGACATAACAGACATGATGACAGCTAGTCTTCCTGGGGTCCTGAACCCAACAACACAGAGACATAACAGACATGATGACAGCTAGTCTTCCTGGGGTCCTAAACACAACAACACAGAGACATAACAGACATGATGACAGCTAGTCTTCCTGGGGTCCTAAACCCAACAACACAGAGACATAACAGACATGATGACAGCTAGTCTTCCTGGGGTCATGAACCCAACAACACAGAGAGATAACAGACATGATGACAGCTAGTCTTCCTGGGGTCCTAAACACAACAACACAGAGACATAACAGACATGATGACAGCTAGTCTTCCTGGGGTCATGAACCCAACAACACAGAGACATAACAGACATGATGACAGCTAGTCTTCCTGGGGTCCTAAACACAACAACACAGAGACATAACAGACATGATGACAGCTAGCCTTCCTGGGGTACGGAACCCAACAACACAGAGAGATAACAGACATGATGACAGCTAGTCTTCCTGGGGTCCTAAACACAACAACACAGAGACATAACAGACATGATGACAGCTAGTCTTCCTGGGGTCATGAACCCAACAACACAGAGACATAACAGACATGATGACAGCTAGTCTTCCTGGGGTCCTAACCCAACAACACAGAGACATAACAGACATGATGACAGCTAGTCTTCCTGGGGTCATGAACCCAACAACACAGAGACATAACAGACATGAGACTCTATTGAAGACTTTACAACATACGTTAGGAAATACGTTAGGAAATACGTTAGGAAATACGTTAGGAAATACGTTAGGAAATACGTTAGGAAATACGTTAGGAAATACATTAGGAAATACGTTAGGAAATACATTAGGAAATACGTTAGGAAATACGTTAGGAAATACGTTAGGAAATACGTTAGGAAATACGTTAGGAAATAGGTTTTTCATCATGGGCTCATATAGAATGTGGACTCAAAGAGTGTTATTTAGCTGTACATACAAGTCATGTAGTTAACTGTGCAGCATCAGTGGTTGTGAGAGCTTATTTTTATTTGATTTTATTTGACCTTTATTTAACTAGGCAAGTCAGTTAAGAACAAATTCTTATTTTCAATGACGGCCTAGGAACAGTGGGTTAACTGCCTTGTTCAGGGGCAGAACGACAGATTTGTACCTTGTCAGCTCGGGGGTTTGAACTTGCAACCTAGGATCAGTTTAGCCTTTTAGATCATAATGAATCATATTATATGGAGAGATCCTAGATCAGCGCTACTACTCTGAGACGCTTTGTGGATGACGGGCCCAGATCTGTGCTCTACAGATGAAAGCATTTACTCTGATCTTACCAGTCTGAAACATAGAAACATGTATTCTTCTACTTACCCTCTAGGGGACAGTGATGGTCTAAGAGCTGTCTCCCCTTCAGCTCACTATGTGGAAACTCCTAGGAAGGGAAGAGAGGCAGGACAGAGGGGTAGAGATAGGGAGGAGAGAGAGAGAGAGAGAGAGAGACAGAGAGGGGGGGGGGAGAGAGAGGGAGGGGAGAGGGGTAAAGAGATGGAGTGGAAAGAGAGATGTAAAGTAAATCTACAGCTTTTTGACACCAGACACTGAGAAAACAAGCAGTTACAGCTGAAGCATTTCCTAATCTGGGAAGGAGGGAGGAGAGATGAGAGAGACGGAGAGATGAGAGAGACAGAGAGAGAGAGAGAGAGAGAGAGAGAGAGAGAGAGAGAGAGAGAGAGACAGAGAGACAGAGAGAGGGAGAGAGAGAGAGGGAGAGGGAGAGGGAGAGAGAGAGAGACAGAGACAGAGAGGGAGAGAGAGGGAGAGAGAGGGAGAGAGAGGGAGAGAGAGAGAGGGAGAGAGAGAGACAGAGACAGAGAGAGAGAGAGAGAGCGAGAGAGAGAGGGAGAGAGACAGAGAGAGAGAGAGAGGGAGAGAGAGAGACAGAGAGAGAGAGACAGAGAGACAAACACTTAGAACACGTGCATGCTTATAATGCTTTACTGTCTGGTGCGGACAGAGAAAGAGACACCACTGCCAAGCTTTCAAGCTGCCTCCAACTCCCACAAAAGTCACTCGTGCATCTATCAAAACAGACATATGTGCTCTGTCATCTTGACCTGTTCCAGGAGAGAGGCTGAATCCCAAACGGAACCCCATAGGGCTTTGGTTAAAAGTATAGTGCACTATAAAGGGAATAGGGTGCCATTTAAGATGCAACTTCACATGTGTTCTGATTCTACTTGGGCATTGAGAGATGGAGGCTTGGGGTTTCACATGGAACGGTTTGATAGGGAGCTACAGAGGATTGTGATTGTTTTTTTTTTTTTGTAGAAGCATTGAAGTTGATCTAAATCGTTAATAGAGAAGATAACTTGATGAAAAGTCATGTCATCTTTTATTTTAAAACTGCCAAACAAGAAGGAATAAACTTTTCAGGTGCTTTGCAACAAGAGCATGTGTGTGTTTGCAGGATGGAAACGTCGGATAGGATGGGACTGATTAAAGACAAAATGACAAAAACATGCATCACTGGAGGAGGGAGTGTGTGTGTGTGTGTGTGTGTGTGTGTGTGTGTGTGTGTGTGTGTGTGTGTGTGTGTGTGTGTGTGTGTGTGTGTGTGTGTGTGTGTGTGTGTGTGTCTCCTGACGTGTGGTGCTGCCTAAGACATGTTTCTGAAGACGTATTGCTAGACCTCCCTGTTCTATCTAGAGAATAGGGTGCTGTTGCTCCCTGTTCTATCTAGAGAAAAGGGTGCTGTTGCTCCCTGTTCTATCTAGAGAATAGGGTGCTGTTGCTCCCTGTTCTATCTAGAGAATAGGGTGCTGTTGCTCCCTGTTCTATCTAGAGAATAGGGTGCTGTTGCTCCCTGTTCTATCTAGAGAATAGGGTGCTGTTGCTCCCTGTTCTATCTAGAGGATAGGGTGCTGTTGCTCCCTGTTCTATCTAGAGAATAGGGTGCTGTTGCTCCCTGTTCTATCTAGAGGATAGGGTGCTGTTGCTCCCTGTTCTATCTAGAGAATAGGGTGCTTTTGCTCCCTGTTCTATCTAGAGGATAGGGTGCTGTTGCTCCCTGTTCTATCTGGGGGACTTTTAACAAACAATCCACTTTAAGTAGTGTCTGGTGTCTGGTCTGGTCTCTACCTGAATCTCCCCACTGACTCACATGGTCTGGTCTGGTCTCTACCTGAATCTCCCCACTGAGTCACATGGTCTGGTCTGGTCTCTACCTGAATCTCCCCACTGAGTCACATGGTCTGGTCTGGTCTCTACCTGAATCTCCCCACTGAGTCACAGTCTGGTCTGGTCTCTACCTGAATCTCCCCACTGAGTCACATGGTCTGGTCTGGTCTCTACCTGAATCTCCCCACTGAGTAACATGGTCTGGTCTGGTCTGGTCTCTACCTGAATCTCCCCACTGAGTCACATGGTCTGGTCTGTACCTGAATCTCCCCACTGAGTCACATGGTCTGGTCTGGTCTCTACCTGAATCTCCCCACTGAGTCACATGGTCTGGTCTGGTCTCTACCTGAATCTCCCCACTGAGTCACATGGTCTGGTCTGGTCTCTACCTGAATCTCCCCACTGAGTCACATGGTCTGGTCTCAGATGGAACCCAAACGGGGTTCTGAGAGTATGATGTCACAAGCATCAGCATAAATAATCATTTTTTAAATATTTTTAACCTTTTATTTTTTCCAGGGAGTCATACTGAGACCAAGGTCTGTTTTACAGATGAGTCCTGAATTACCAACATTACAGAAGTACACACTGCAAATTATACATAGAAAATACAAGCAGGAAGAATCATAAACACATTCATCAGTAATAAGGTCCTCTATCAGCTCTCTAAATGGCCCTAAAGGAACCAAAACATTTAGAAGATTTTTACACAAATAAGGTGCAGGAAAACATAGTTTCCCATAACACAGAAAAATAATAAAGAACCTTTGACAAGACAGAAACTATGCTCAACTCAAGAGGAATCTGAGGCACATCTGCATGCGTTTAGGTGTGCGAGCGTAGCCCGTCCCTCTCCTTCTCCCTCTCTCTCTCCCTCCCTCCCCCTTTCTCCCTCTCTCTCTCCCTCTCTGCTGGGTGTCAGGGTTAGACTTGAAACACACTGTATATTACCCAGCAGAGAGGAGGAGAGAGAGGGAGGGAGAAAGAGAGGGAGTGAGGGAGGGAGAATGATGGAGAGAGAGAGGAAGAGGGAGAGAAGGGGGAGGGAGGGAGAGAGAGGAGGAGAGGTGGAGGAGGAGAGGAGGAGGAGAGGTGGAGGAAGAGAGGAGAGGCAGAGAGGAGGAGAGGAGAGGAGGAGGAGAGGAGGAGGAGAGGAGAGGAGGAGGAGGAGGAGAGGTGGAAGACAGGCTAGGTGGAGGAGAGGTGGAGGAGGAGGAGAGGTGGAGGAGGAGATGTGGAGGAGGAGGAGAGGTGGAGGAGGAGGCAGGTTTTAACTGTAAACAGCTTCTGAGAGAGGCACACCTCCCACACCTCCCACTACTAAAGACAGTCACACACCTCCCTCCCACACCTCCCACTACTACAGACAGTCATATACCTCCCTCCCTGGGCCCCAAACAAGCAGATGTCTTTAATCAGGTCACACTAAACACAAACACACACACATTCACCATGCTTGTCTCTGATTCTCCCAGCTATTTGTCTTCATATATCCCCCAAAACTGACATGTCGTGCTATTGACTTAATCTTAATTGAATGGTTGAATTGAGGGTGAGTGTCCATGTGTATTGAATTTAAATATAAACACACCATGTAAGGTGTTGGTCCCATGTTTCATGAGCTGAAATAAAAGCTCCCAGAAATGTTCCGTACACACAAAAAAAATATTTCTCTCAAATGTTATGCACAAATGAGTTCACATCCCTGTTAGTGAGCATTTCTCCTTTCTCAAGATAACCCATCCACCTGACAGATGTGTCATATCAAGGAGCTGATTAAACAGCATGATCATTACACAGGTGCACCTTGTGCTGGGGACAATAAAAGGCCACTCTAAAATGTGCAGTTTTGTCAAGCAACACAATGTCACAGATGTCTCAAGTTCTGAGGGAGAGTGCAATTGGCACGCTGACTGCAGGAATGTCCACCAGAGCTCTTGCCACAGAATTGAATGTTAATTTCTCTACCATAAGCTTGGATAATTACACGTGGAGGGCAGACTGTGGGCCGAGCCAGACCACACTGTGGGAGACGGATGGATGGAGGAACGGGTGGATGGGGATGCAGTGCGTGTGCGTGTGTGTGTGTGTGTGTGTGTGTGTGTGTGTGTGTGTGTGTGTGTGCAGCATGTGTATGTGTGTGTGTGTGTGTGTGTGTACAGTATGTGTGTGTGTGCATGTACAGTATGTGTGTGTGTGTGTGTGTGTGCGCATGTACAGTATGTGTGTGTGTGTGTGTGTGTGTGTGTACAGTGTGTTAAGACATCACCAAGTGCTCTCTAATTAGCTCTCCTCCAATTGATGAGCAGGGAGGGAGGGATGGGGAGAGAGAGAGAGAGAGAGAGAGAGAGAGAGAGGAGGGGGGCAGGGAGAGAGAGAGAGGAGGGGGGCAGTGAGAGAGAGAGAGGAGGGAGGCAGGGAGAGAGGGATGGAGAGAGAGAGAGATAGATAGAGAGAGTGAGTGAGTGAGAAAGCGAGAGAGAGAGAGAGATAGAGAGAGAGGAGGAAGGGGGGCAGGGAGAGAGGGATGGAGAGAGAGAGAGAGAGAGAGAGAGAGGAGGGAGGCAGGGAGAGAGGGAAAGAGAGAGAGAGAGAGAGAGGAGGGAGGGGGGCAGGGAGAGAGGGATGGAGAGAGAGAGAGAGAGAGAGAGGAGAGAGGAGGGAGGCAGGGAGAGAGGGATGGAGAGAGAGAGAGAGAGAGAGGAGGGAGGCAGGGAGAGAGGGAGAGAGAGAGAGAGAGAGAGAGAGAGAGAGTGAGAGAGAGAGGAGGGAGGCAGGGAGAGAGAGAGAGGAGAGGGGCAGGGAGAGAGAGAGAGGAGGGAGGCAGGGAGAGAGGGAAGGAGAGAGAGAGAGAGAGAGAGGAGGGAGGCAGGGAGAGAGGGATGGAGAGAGAGAGAGAGAGAGAGAGAGAGGAGGGAGGCAGGGAGAGAGGGATGGAGAGAGAGAGAGAGAGAGAGGAGGGAGGCAGGGAGAGAGGGATGGAGAGAGAGAGAGAGAGAGAGAGGAGGGAGGCAGGGAGAGAGAGAGAGAGGGAAGGGCTGTCTTTTCTCCGCTGCAGACCCCAGACCACTTCACAGATGTCATGTGTTCGGTGTTCAAGACTGTCTGGACCTTTAGTAGTGGGAGGGGTATGACTGTCTGGACCCTTAGTGGTGGGAAGGGTATGACTGTCTCAACCTTTAGTGGTGGGAGGGGTATGACTGTCTGGACCCTTAGTGGTGGGAAGGGTATGACTGTCTCAACCTTTAGTGGTGGGAGGGGTATGACTGTCTCAACCTTTAGTAGTGGGAGGGGTATGACTGTCTGGACCCTTAGTGGTGGGAAGGGTATGACTGTCTCAACCTTTAGTGGTGGGAGGGGTATGACTGTCTCAACCTTTAGTGGTGGGAGGGGTATGACTGTCTCAACCTTTAGTAGTGGGAGGGGTATGACTGTCTCAACCTTTAGTGGTGGGAGGGGTATGACTGTCTCAACCTTTAGTGGTGGGAGGGGTATGACTGTCTCCACCTTTAGTAGTGGGAGGGGTATGACTGTCTCAACCTTTAGTGGTGGGAGGGGTATGACTGTCTCCACCTTTAGTGGTGGGAGGGGTATGACTGTCTCAACCTTTAGTGGTGGGAGGGGTATGACTGTCTGGACCTTTAGTAGTGGGAGGGGTATGACTGTCTCAACCTTTAGTAGTGGGAGGGGTATGACTGTCTCAACCTTTAGTGGTGGGAGGGGTATGACTGTCTCAACCTTTAGTGATGGGAGGGGTATGACTGTCTCAACCTTTAGTGATGGGAGGGGTATGACTGTCTCAACCTTTAGTAGTGGGAGGGGTATGACTGTCTCAACCTTTAGTGGTGGGAGGGGTATGACTGTCTCAACCTTTAGTGGTGGGAGGGGTATGACTGTCTCAACCTTTAGTGGTGGGAGGGGTATGACTGTCTCAACCTTTAGTGGTGGGAGGGGTATGACTGTCTGGACCTTTAGTAGTGGGAGGGGTATGACTGTCTGGACCCTTAGTGGTGGGAAGGGTATGACTGTCTCAACCTTTAGTGGTGGGAGGGGTATGACTGTCTCAACCTTTAGTGGTGGGAGGGGTATGACTGTCTGGACCTTTAGTGATGGGAGGGGTATGACTGTCTCAACCTTTAGTAGTGGGAGGGGTATGACTGTCTCAACCTTTAGTAGTGGGAGGGGTATGACTGTCTCAACCTTTAGTGATGGGAGGGGTATGACTGTCTCAACCTTTAGTAGTGGGAGGGGTATGACTGTCTCAACCTTTAGTGATGGGAGGGATATGACTGTCTCAACCTTTAGTGGTGGGAGAGGTATGACTGTCTCAACCTTTAGTAGTGGGAGGGGTATGACTGTCTCAACCTTTAGTAGTGGGAGGGGTATGACTGTCTCAACCTTTAGTGGTGGGAGGGGTATGACTGTCTCAACCTTTAGTGATGGGAGGGGTTTGACTGTCTGGACCTTTAGTAGTGTCTGTCATCTCTCTGATGTTACCCACTCTGGCCCAGTCTATCTGTCATCTCTCTGATGTTACCCACTCTGGCCCAGTCTATCTGTCATCTCTCTGATGTTACCCACTCTGGCCCAGTCTATCTGTCATCTCTCTGATGTTACCCACTCTGTCCCAGTCTATCTGTCATCTCTCTGATGTTTCCCACTCTGGCCCAGTCTATCTGTCATCTCTCTGATGTTACCCACTCTGGCCCAGTCTATCTGTCATCTCTCTGATGTTACCCACTCTGGCCCAGTCTATCTGTCATCTCTCAGATGTTACCCACTCTGGCATAGTCTGTCTGTCATCTCTCTGATGTTACCCACTCTGGCCCAGTCTATCTGTCATCTCTCTGATGTTACCCACTCTGGCCCAGTCTGTCTGTCATCTCTCTGATGTTACCCACTCTGGCCCAGTCTATCTGTCATCTCTCTGATGTTACCCACTCTGGCCCAGTCTATCTGTCATCTCTCTGATGTTCCCCACTCTGGCCTAGTGTGTCTGTCATCTCTCTGATGTTACCCACTCTGGCCCAGTCTATCTGTCATCTCTCTGATGTTACCCACTCTGGCCCAGTCTATCTGTCATCTCTCAGATGTTACCCACTCTGGCATAGTCTGTCTGTCATCTCTCTGATGTTACCCACTCTGGCCCAGTCTATCTGTCATCTCTCTGATGTTACCCACTCTGGCCCAGTCTGTCTGTCATCTCTCTGATGTTACCCACTCTGGCCCAGTCTATCTGTCATCTCTCTGATGTTACCCACTCTGGCCCAGTCTATCTGTCATCTCTCTGATGTTCCCCACTCTGGCCTAGTGTGTCTGTCATCTCTCTGATGTTACCCACTCTGGCCCAGTCTATCTGTCATCTCTCTGATGTTACCCACTCTGGCCCAGTCTATCTGTCATCTCTCAGATGTTACCCACTCTGGCATAGTCTGTCTGTCATCTCTCTGATGTTACCCACTCTGGCCCAGTCTATCTGTCATCTCTCTGATGTTACCCACTCTGGCCCAGTCTGTCTGTCATCTCTCTGATGTTACCCACTCTGGCCCAGTCTATCTGTCATCTCTCTGATGTTACCCACTCTGGCCCAGTCTATCTGTCATCTCTCTGATGTTCCCCACTCTGGCCTAGTGTGTCTGTCATCTCTCTGATGTTACCCACTCTGGCCCAGTCTATCTGTCATCTCTCTGATGTTACCCACTCTGGCCCAGTCTGTCTGTCATCTCTCTGATGTTACCCACTCTGGCCCAGTCTATCTGTCATCTCTCTGATGTTACCCACTCTGGCCCAGTCTATCTGTCATCTCTCTGATGTTCCCCACTCTGGCCTAGTGTGTCTGTCATCTCTCTGATGTTACCCACTCTGGCCCAGTCTATCTGTCATCTCTCTGATGTTACCCACTCTGGCCCAGTCTATCTGTCATCTCTCAGATGTTACCCACTCTGGCATAGTCTGTCTGTCATCTCTCTGATGTTACCCACTCTGGCCCAGTCTATCTGTCATCTCTCTGATGTTACCCACTCTGGCCCAGTCTGTCTGTCATCTCTCTGATGTTACCCACTCTGGCCCAGTCTATCTGTCATCTCTCTGATGTTACCCACTCTGGCCCAGTCTATCTGTCATCTCTCTGATGTTCCCCACTCTGGCCTAGTGTGTCTGTCATCTCTCTGATGTTACCCACTCTGGCCCAGTCTATCTGTCATCTCTCTGATGTTACCCACTCTGGCCCAGTCTATCTGTCATCTCTCAGATGTTACCCACTCTGGCATAGTCTGTCTGTCATCTCTCTGATGTTACCCACTCTGGCCCAGTCTATCTGTCATCTCTCTGATGTTACCCACTCTGGCCCAGTCTGTCTGTCATCTCTCTGATGTTACCCACTCTGGCCCAGTCTATCTGTCATCTCTCTGATGTTACCCACTCTGGCCCAGTCTATCTGTCATCTCTCTGATGTTCCCCACTCTGGCCTAGTGTGTCTGTCATCTCTCTGATGTTACCCACTCTGGCCCAGTCTGTCTGTCTCTCTGATATTACCCACTCTGGCCCAGACTGTCTGTGACCTGCTTCTCTATTTTATTAAAGACCACTGCTGCAGGATTAGGTAACCTCTAAACAAACAAACAAACAAACACACACACACACACACACACACACACACACACACACACGTGCAAGTCACATCAGACATGGTACAGCCTCTGTACGTCCTCTGCCTCCTTCTGGAAAACACTGGACATCTTTGTTCTCTCGCTCCTCGCCCCGAAACGTAAGTAGACACACATTTTTAAGTCTATTCTTCAGGTAACTTCAGTACGTCTGATGTAAAAAAAAAATTAAAAAACACCGGATCACGGGGGAGCTAAGATGATGGCTGTTCCAAGTACTAAAGGTGCCTCAGGGCAAAAAGATGGAAAAGTGTGTGTGTGGAATCACAGAGCAACACGACAGGAAGAGTTCCTTTAAATCTGGAACAGAGAGACAGTGAATAGTTCCTGTAAATCTGAAACAGAGAGACAGTGAAGAGTTCCTGTAAATCTGAAACAGAAAGACAGTGAAGAGTTCTTGTAAATCTGAAACAGAGAGACAGTGAAGGGTTCCTGTAAATCTGAAACAGAGAGACAGTGAAGGGTTCCTGTAAATCTGAAACAGAGAGACAGTGAAGAGTTCCTGTAAATCTGAAACAGAGACAGTGAAGAGTTCCTGTAAATCTGAAACAGAGAGACAGTGAAGAGTTCCTGTAAATCTGAAACAGAGAGACAGTGAAGGGTTCCTGTAAATCTGAAACAGAGAGACAGTGAAGAGTTCCTGTAAATCTGAAACAGAAAGACAGTGAAGAGTTCCTGTAAATCTGAAACAGAGAGACAGTGAAGAGTTCCTGTAAATCTGAAACAGAAAGACAGTGAAGAGTTCCTGTAAATCTGAAACAGAGAGACAGTGAAGAGTTCCTGTAAATCTGAAACAGAGAGACAGTGAAGGGTTCCTGTAAATCTGAAACAGAGAGACAGTGAAGAGTTCCTGTAAATCTGAAACAGAAAGACAGTGAAGAGTTCCTGTAAATCTGAAACAGAGAGACAGTGAAGGGTTCCTGTAAATCTGAAACAGAGAGACAGTGAAGAGTTCCTGTAAATCTGAAACAGAGAGACAGTGAAGAGTTCCTGTAAATCTGAAACAGCGAGACAGTGAAGAGTTCCTGTAAATCTGAAACAGAGAGAGTGAAGGGTTCCTGTAAATCTGAAACAGAGAGACAGTGAAGAGTTCCTGTAAATCTGAAACAGAAAGACAGTGAAGAGTTCCTGTAAATCTGAAACAGAGAGACAGTGAAGAGTTCCTGTAAATCTGAAACAGAGAGACAGTGAAGAGTTCCTGTAAATCTGAAACAGAGAGACAGTGAAGAGTTCCTGTAAATCTGAAACAGAGAGACAGTGAAGGGTTCACAGAGTGTCTTTCGACACAGAGGAGGAGTGACAGGACACAGAGTGGGGGTTCTCTAGAGTGGAGGAGGTACACAGTCCCTTGTAACTGACAGTCAGTCAGTCAGTCAGTCAGTCAGTCAGGCTCCACAGGATGGCAGGATCTCAAATTCCCTATTTAGTACAATACCTTTAGCCAGAGCCCTATAGACCCTTGTCAAACGTAGTGCACTAGATTATCAAAAGTAGTGCTCTATATATGGATTAGGGTGCCATTTTGGGGTGTATATGTATAGCTTGGTGACTTCTGCTGTCCCATGATTCCTGCTCCCAGTGACCCAGTGAGGGAGAAATAACACTGTCTCTCCTCAAACGTTAAAACCAGTCGTTGTGTTGAAGACTGAGGAATATCAATGTGATGAAAGCACCACTGTAAACAACGATTCTGTTCATTAGAGTAGTATGAAACTAGAGAGGGAGGGAGGGAACGAGGGATGGGGGGAGGGAGGGAGGGAGGGAGGGAGGGAGGGAAGGAGGGAGGGAGGGAGGGAGGGAGGGAGGGAGGGAGGGAGGGAGGGAGGGAGGGAGGGAGGGAGGGAGGGAGGGAGGGGGGGAGGAAGTGGAACCATTGAAAAACAAAAGCCCTTAATTGCAGAAGAAACCAACCTGGCCTTGACTCAAAACTAAATACAAGTTTATATGCTGAGAGAGGACGGGAGGAGGAGAAAGAGAGGAGAGAGCAAGAGAGAGAGGGGGGAAGAGCTAGGGAGAGGGGGAGGGGGAGAGAGAGTGTGAGAGGGGAGCGAGAGAGAGGGAAAGGGGGAGAGAGAGCGAGAGGGAGAGGGAGAGGGGAAGAGAGAGAGAGGGGGAGAGCTAGGGAGAGGGGGAGGGGGAGAGAGAGTGTGAGAGGGGAGCGAGAGAGAGGGAGAGGGGAGCGAGAGAGAGGGAGAGGGGGAGAGAGAGGGAGAGGGGGAGAGAGAGAGGGGGAGAGGGGAGAGAGAGAGGGAGAGGGGGAGAGGGGGGAGAGAGAGAGAGGGGGAGAGGGGAGAGAGAGAGAGGGGAAGAGGGGAGAGAGTGAGAGGGGAGAGAGAGGAGGGGGGAGAGAGAGGGAGGAGAGAGAGAATAAGAATGAGAGAACCAGCAAGACAGTGAAACAGAGGAGGCTGGTGTGAGGAGCTATAGGAGGATGGGCTCATTGCAGACTCCTCTGGAACGTACAGTACAACAAGGAGGGAAGCCAAGGAGACTGGAGTGTGGGGGAGTTGCACAACCTCTGTCTCTCTCTGGCACAACGAAACAACACGTTGGTCTCCTGTTGATGGTGTGTGTGTGTGTGTGTGTGTGTGTGTGTGTGTGTGTGTGTGTTGCTGATCCTTTGGCCAAGATGGAGCTTCCACAGTTCAACTGATGATTACAACACCTAGAGCCAACAGGCTAGACTGACCACAGCCCATAGACTGACCACAGACAATAGACTGACCAGAGCTCATAGATTGGCCACAGCTCATAGACTGGTCACAGACAATAGACTGGCCACAGCTCATAGACTGGTCACAGCTCATAAACTGACCAGAGCTCATAGACTGACCAGAGCTCATAGACTGGCCACAGTAAATAGACTGGCCACAGCTCATAGACTGGTCACAGACAATAGACTGGCCACAGACAAAAGACTGGTCACAGCTCATAGACTGGCCAAAGCTCATAGACTGGCCACAGCTCATAGATTGGCCACAACTCATAGACTGGCCACAGCTCATAGACTGGCCACAGTAAATAGACTGGCCACAGCTCATAGACTGGCCACAGTAAATAGACTGGCCACAGACAATAGACTGGCCACAGACAATAGACTGGCCCCAGCTCATAGACTGGTCACAGCTCATAGACTGACCAGAGACAATAGACTGGCCACAGACAATAGACTGGCCCCAGCTCATAGACTGGTCACAGCTCATAGACTGACCAGAGCACATAGACTGGCCACAGACAATAGACTGGCCACAGACAATAGACTGGCCACAGACAATAGACTGACCAGTCAATAGACAGGCCACAGCTCATAGACTGGCCAAAGCTCATAGACTGGCCACAGCTCATAGACTGGCCACAGCTCATAGACTGGCCACAGCTCATAGACTGGCCACAGTAAATAGACTGGCCACAGTAAATAGACTGGCCACAGTAAATAGACTGGCCACAGCTCATAGACTGGCCACAGTAAATAGACTGGCCACAGTAAATAGACTGGCCACAGACAATAGACTGGCCGCAGTAAATAGACTGACCACAGTAAATAGACTGGCCACAGTAAATAGACTGGCCACAGACAATAGACTGGCCACAGTAAATAGACTGACCACAGTAAATAGACTGGCCACAGTAAATAGACTGGCCACAGTAAATAGACTGGCCACAGACAATAGACTGGCCACAGTAAATAGACTGGCCACAGTAAATAGACTGGCCACAGACAATAGACTGGCCACAGTAAATAGACTGGCCACAGTAAATAGACTGGCCACAGTAAATAGACTGGCCACAGACAATAGACTGGCCACAGTAAATAGACTGGCCACAGTAAATAGACTGGCCACAGACAATAGACTGGCCACAGTAAATAGACTGGCCACAGACAATAGACTGGCCACAGACAATAGACTGGCCACAGTAAATAGACTGGCCACAGTAAATAGACTGGCCACAGTAAATAGACTGATACGGTAATAATGGTTTTAAGACACACAAAAGACACAGGGTTCAACCCTTTTCTCTTGTGCTTTAGTGTGTAGTTGTAGTTTAGCATTTCTGCACCTGTAGATGTCAACAACACAAAGAGAAGTGGCTCTAATATGGCTCTAATATGGCTCTAATATGGCTCTGATATGACTCTAATATGACTCTAATATGGCTCTAATATGGCTCTAATATGGCTCTAATATGGCTCTAATATGGCTCTAATATGGCTCTAATATGACTCTAATATGGCTCTAATATGGCTCTGATATGGCTCTGATATGGCTCTGATATGGCTCTGATATGGCTCTAATATGGCTCTAATATGGCTCTAATATGGCTCTAATATGGCTCTAATATGGCTCTAATATGGCTCTGATATGGCTCTGATATGACTCTGATATGGCTCTAATATGACTCTGATATGGCTCTGATATGGCTCTAATATGACTCTAATATGGCTCTAATATGACTCTAATATGGCTCTAATATGGCTCTAATATGGCTCTAATATGGCTCTAATATGACTCTAATATGGCTCTAATATGGCTCTAATATGGCTCTAATATGGCTCTAATATGGCTCTAATATGACTCTAATATGGCTCTAATATGACTCTAATATGACTCTAATATGGCTCTAATATGGCTCTGATATGGCTCTGATATGACTCTGATATGACTCTGATATAGCTCTAATATGGCTCTAATATGGCTCTAATATGACTCTGATATGGCTCTAATATGACTCTGATATGGCTCTAATATGACTCTAATATGGCTCTAATATGACTCTGATATGGCTCTAATATGACTCTGATATGGCTCTAATATGGCTCTAATATGGCTCTGATATGGCTCTAATATGGCTCTGATATGGCTCTAATATGACTCTAATATGACTCTAATATGACTCTAATATGGCTCTAATATGACTCTAATATGGCTCTAATATGACTCTAATATGGCTCTGATATGGCTCTAATATGACTCTAATATGACTCTAATATGACTCTAATATGGCTCTAATATGACTCTAATATGGCTCTAATATGACTCTAATATGGCTCTAATATGGCTCTAATATGGCTCTAATATGGCTCTAATATGACTCTAATATGGCTCTAATATGACTCTAATATGACTCTAATATGGCTCTAATATGACTCTAATATGGCTCTAATATGACTCTAATATGACTCTAATATGGCTCTAATATGACTCTAATATGGCTCTGATATGGCTCTGATATGGCTCTGATATGGCTCTGATATGGCTCTGATATGACTCTGATATGACTCTGATATGGCTCTAATATGACTCTAATATGGCTCTAATATGGCTCTAATATGACTCTAATATGGCTCTAATATGACTCTAATATGGCTCTAATATGGCTCTAATATGACTCTAATATGGCTCTAATATGACTCTAATATGGCTCTAATATGGCTCTAATATGACTCTAATATGGCTCTAATATGACTCTAATATGGCTCTGATATGGCTCTGATATGGCTCTGATATGGCTCTGATATGGCTCTGATATGGCTCTGATATGGCTCTGATATGGCTCTGATATGGCTCTGATATGGCTCTAATATGGCTCTAATATGGCTCTAATATGACTCTAATATGGCTCTAATATGGCTCTAATATGGCTCTAATATGACTCTAATATGGCTCTAATATGGCTCTAATATGGCTCTAATATGGCTCTAATATGGCTCTAATATGGCTCTAATATGGCTCTAATATGGCTCTAATATGACTCTAATATGGCTCTGATATGGCTCTGATATGGCTCTGATATGGCTCTGATATGGCTCTGATATGGCTCTGATATGGCTCTAATATGACTCTAATATGGCTCTAATATGGCTCTAATATGGCTCTAATATGGCTCTAATATGGCTCTAATATGGCTCTAATATGACTCTAATATGGCTCTAATATGGCTCTAATATGGCTCTAATATGGCTCTAATATGACTCTAATATGGCTCTAATATGGCTCTAATATGACTCTAATATGGCTCTAATATGGCTCTAATATGGCTCTAATATGGCTCTAATATGACTCTGATATGGCTCTGATATGGCTCTGATATGGCTCTGATATGGCTCTGATATGGCTCTGATATGGCTCTAATATGGCTCTAATATGGCTCTAATATGGCTCTAATATGGCTCTAATATGGCTCTAATATGGCTCTAATATGACTCTAATATGGCTCTGATATGACTCTAATATGGCTCTGATATGGCTCTAATATGGCTCTGATATGACTCTAATATGGCTCTGATATGGCTCTGATATGGCTCTGATATGGCGCTAATATGACTCTAATATGGCTCTAATATGACTCTAATATGGCTCTAATATGGCTCTGATATGGCTCTGATATGGCTCTGATATGGCTCTAATATGGCTCTAATATGGCTCTAATATGGCTCTAATATGGCTCTAATATGGCTCTGATATGGCTCTAATATGGCTCTAATATGGCTCTAATATGGCTCTAATATGACTCTAATATGACTCTGATATGGCTCTGATGTGGCTCTGATATGACTAATATGGCTCTAATATGGCTCTGATATGGCTCTGATATGGCTCTAATATGACTCTAATATGACTCTAATATGGCTCTGATATGGCTCTAATATGACTCTAATATGGCTCTGATATGGCTCTGATATGGCTCTGATATGGCTCTAATATGACTCTAATATGGCTCTAATATGGCTCTAATATGGCTCTGATATGGCTCTAATATGACTCTAATATGGCTCTGATATGGCTCTAATATGGCTCTGATATGGCTCTAATATGGCTCTGATATGGCTCTAATATGACTCTGATATGGCTCTAATATGGCGCTAATATGACTCTGATATGGCTCTGATATGGCTCTAATATGACTCTGATATGGCTCTAATATGGCTCTAATATGGCTCTAATATGACTCTAATATGGCTCTAATATGGCTCTAATATGGCTCTGATATGGCTCTAATATGACTCTAATATGGCTCTAATATGGCTCTAATATGGCTCTGATATGGCTCTAATATGACTCTAATATGGCTCTGATATGGCTCTAATATGGCTCTAATATGGCTCTGATATGGCTCTAATATGTCTCTAATATGGCTCTAATATGTCTCTAATATGGCTCTGATATGGCTCTAATATGGCTCTGATATGGCTCTAATATGGCTCTAATATGGCTCTAATATGGCTCTAATATGGCTCTAATATGACTCTAATATGGCTCTGATATGGCTCTAATATGGCTCTGATATGGCTCTAATATGGCTCTAATATGGCTCTAATATGGCTCTAATATGGCTCTAATATGACTCTAATATGACTCTAATATGGCTCTGATATGACTCTAATATGGCTCTGATATGGCTCTGATATGACTCTAATATGACTCTAATATGGCTCTGATATGGCTCTAATATGACTCTGATATGGCTCTAATATGACTCTGATATGGCTCTAATATGACTCTAATATGGCTCTAATATGACTCTAATATGACTCTGATATGGCTCTAATATGACTCTGATATGGCTCTAATATGACTCTAATATGGCTCTAATATGACTCTAATATGACTCTAATATGACTCTGATATGACTCTGATATGACTCTGATATGACTCTAATATGACTCTAATATGACTCTAATATGACTCTGATATGACTCTGATATGGCTCTGATATGACTCTAATATGACTCTAATATGGCTCTGATATGGCTCTAATATGACTCTGATATGGCTCTAATATGACTCTGATATGGCTCTGATATGACTCTAATATGACTCTAATATGGCTCTGATATGGCTCTAATATGACTCTGATATGGCTCTAATATGACTGATATGGCTCTGATATGGCTCTAATATGACTCTAATATGGCTCTAATATGACTCTAATATGACTCTAATATGGCTCTGATATGGCTCTAATATGACTCTGATATGGCTCTAATATGACTCTGATATGGCTCTGATATGGCTCTAATATGGCTCTAATATGGCTCTAATATGGCTCTAATATGGCTCTAATATGGCTCAGATATGGCTCTGATATGACTCTAATATGGCTCTAATATGGCTCTAATATGGCTCTGATATGGCTCTGATATGGCTCTGATATGACTCTAATATGACTCTAATATGGCTCTAATATGGCTCAGATATGGCTCAGATATGGCTCAGATATGACTCTAATATGGCTCTAATATGGCTCTAATATGGCTCTAATATGGCTCTAATATGGCTCTAATATGGCTCAGATATGGCTCTAATATGGCTCAGATATGGCTCAGATATGGCTCAGATATGGCTCTAATATGGCTCAGATATGGCTCTGATATGGCTCAGATATGGCTCTAATATGGCTCAGATATGGCTCAGATATGGCTCAGATATGGCTCTAATATGGCTCTAATATGGCTCTAATATGGCTCTAATATGGCTCTAATATGGCTCTAATATGGCTCAGATATGGCTCTAATATGGCTCAGATATGGCTCAGATATGGCTCTAATATGGCTCAGATATGGCTCTAATATGGCTCAGATATGGCTCTGATATGGCTCTAATATGACTCTAATATGGCTCTGATATGGCTCTAATATGGCTCTGATATGGCTCTAATATGGCTCTAATATGGCTCTAATATGGCTCTAATATGGCTCTAATATGGCTCTAATATGACTCTAATATGACTCTAATATGGCTCTGATATGACTCTAATATGGCTCTGATATGGCTCTGATATGACTCTAATATGACTCTAATATGGCTCTGATATGGCTCTAATATGACTCTGATATGGCTCTAATATGACTCTGATATGGCTCTAATATGACTCTAATATGGCTCTAATATGACTCTAATATGACTCTGATATGGCTCTAATATGACTCTGATATGGCTCTAATATGACTCTAATATGACTCTAATATGACTCTAATATGACTCTGATATGACTCTGATATGACTCTGATATGACTCTAATATGACTCTAATATGACTCTGATATGACTCTGATATGGCTCTGATATGACTCTAATATGACTCTAATATGGCTCTGATATGGCTCTAATATGACTCTGATATGGCTCTAATATGACTCTGATATGGCTCTGATATGGCTCTAATATGACTCTAATATGGCTCTAATATGACTCTAATATGACTCTAATATGGCTCTGATATGGCTCTAATATGACTCTGATATGGCTCTAATATGACTCTGATATGGCTCTGATATGGCTCTAATATGGCTCTAATATGGCTCTAATATGGCTCTAATATGGCTCTAATATGGCTCAGATATGGCTCAGATATGGCTCTGATATGACTCTAATATGGCTCTAATATGGCTCTAATATGGCTCTGATATGGCTCTGATATGGCTCTGATATGACTCTAATATGGCTCTAATATGGCTCTAATATGGCTCTAATATGGCTCAGATATGGCTCTAATATGGCTCAGATATGGCTCAGATATGGCTCTAATATGGCTCAGATATGGCTCTAATATGGCTCAGATATGGCTCTGATATGGCTCAGATATGGCTCTAATATGGCTCAGATATGGCTCAGATATGGCTCTAATATGGCTCAGATATGGCTCTGATATGGCTCAGATATGGCTCTAATATGGCTCAGATATGGCTCTAATATGGCTCAGATATGGCTCTAATATGGCTCAGATATGGCTCTGATATGGCTCAGATATGGCTCTAATATGGCTCAGATATGGCTCTGATATGGCTCAGATATGGCTCAGATATGGCTCAGATATGGCTCTAATATGGCTCAGATATGGCTCTGATATGGCTCAGATATGGCTCTAATATGGCTCAGATATGGCTCTGATATGGCTCAGATATGGCTCTAATATGGCTCAGATATGGCTCTAATATGGCTCAGATATGGCTCTGATATGGCTGGAATATGGCTCTAATATGACTCTAATATGGCTCAGATATGGCTCTAATATGGCTCTAATATGACTCTAATATGACTCTGATATGGCTCTGATATGGCTCTGATATGGCTCAGATATGGCTCTAATATGGCTCAGATATGGCTCAGATATGGCTCAGATATGACTCTAATATGGCTCTAATATGGCTCTAATATGGCTCAGATATGGCTCTGATATGGCTCAGATATGGCTCTAATATGGCTCTGATATGACTCTGATATGACTCTGATATGACTCTAATATGGCTCTAATATGGCTCTAATATGACTCTAATATGACTAATATGGCTCTAATATGGCTCTAATATGACTCTAATATGGGGCTGATATGGCTCTGATATGGCTCTAATATGGCTCAGATATGGCTCTAATATGGCTCTAATATGGCTCTGATATGGCTCTAATATGGCTCTAATATGACTCTAATATGGCTCAGATATGGCTCTGATATGGCTCAGATATGGCTCTAATATGGCTCTGATATGACTCTGATATGACTCTAATATGGCTCTAATATGGCTCTAATATGACTCTAATATGACTCTAATATGGCTCTAATATGGCTCTAATATGACTCTAATATGGGGCTGATATGGCTCTGATATGGCTCTAATATGGCTCTAATATGGCTCTAATATGGCTCTAATATGGCTCTGATATGGCTCTAATATGGCTCTAATATGACTCTAATATGGCTCTAATATGGCTCTAATATGACTCTAATATGGCTCTGATATGGCTGGAATATGGCTCTAATATGGCTCAGATATGGCTCTAATATGGGGCTGATATGGCTCTGATATGGCTCTAATATGGCTCTAATATGGCTCTAATATGGCTCTAATATGGCTCTAATATGACTCTGATATGGCTCTGATATGGCTCTAATATGGCTCTAATATGGCTCTAATATGACTCTAATATGGCTCTGATATGGCTCTAATATGGCTCTAATATGGCTCTAATATGGCTCTAATATGACTCTAATATGGCTCTGATATGGCTCTAATATGGCTCTAATATGGCTCTAATATGGCTCTAATATGGCTCTAATATGACTCTGATATGACTCTGATATGGCGTTAATATGCTCAGATATGGCTCGAATATGGCTTGAATATGGCTCTGATATGGCTGGAATATGGCTCTAATATGGCTCTAATATGACTCTAATATGACTCTAATATGGCTCTAATATGACTCGAATATGGCTCTAATATGGCTCTAATATGACTCTAATATGACTCTAATATGGCTCTAATATGGCTCTAATATGACTCTAATATGGGGCTGATATGGCTCTAATATGGCTCTAATATGACTCTAATATGACTCTAATATGGCTCTAATATGACTCGAATATGGCTCTAATATGGCTCTAATATGACTCTAATATGGCTCTGATATGGCTCTGATATGGCTCTAATATGACTCTGATATGACTCTAATATGACTCTAATATGGCTCTAATATGACTCTAATATGACTCTAATATGGCTCTAATATGGCTCTAATATGACTCTAATATGGGGCTGATATGGCTCTAATATGGCTCTAATATGACTCTGATATGGCTCTAATATGGCTCTAATATGGCTCTGATATGGCTCTAATATGACTCTGATATGGCTCTAATATGACTCTAATATGGGGCTGATATGGCTCTAATATGGCTCTAATATGGCTCTAATATGGCTCTGATATGGCTCTAACATGACTCTGATATGGGGCTGATATGGCTCTAATATGGCTCTAATATGGCTCTAATATGGCTCTGATATGGCTCTAATATGACTCTGATATGGCTGGAATATGGCTGGAATATGGCTCTAATATGGCTCTAATATGGCTCGAATATGGCTCTAATATGGCTCTAATATGGCTCTAATATGACTCTAATATGGGGCTGATATGACTCTAATATGGCTGGAATATGGCTCGAATATGGCTCTAATATGGCTCTAATATGGCTCTAATATGACTCTAATATGGGGCTGATATGACTCTAATATGGCTGGAATATGGCTCTAATATGACTCTAATATGGCTCGAATATGGCTCTAATATGGCTCTAATATGACTCTGATATGACTCAAATATGGCTCTAATATGGCTCTAATATGGCGCTAATATGGCTCTAATATGGCGCTAATATGACTCTGATATGGCGCTAATATGACTCTGATATGGCTCTAATATGACTCTGATATGGCTCTAATATGGCTCTAATATGGCTCTGATATGGCTCTAATATGGCTCTAATATGGCTCTAATATGACTCTGATATGGCTCTAATATGGCTCTAATATGACTCTGATATGACTCTGATATGGCGTTAATATGCTCAGATATGGCTCGAATATGGCTTGAATATGGCTCTAATATGGCTCTAACATGACTGTTAAATAGCCCTGATATGGCTCTAATATTGCCTTCATATGGCACAGATATGGCTCGAATATGGCCATGATATGACCCTAATATGACCCTGATATGGCCCAGTATGGCCCAGTATGGCCCAGTATGGCCCTGATATGGTCCAGTACGTCCCTGATATGGCCCAGTACGTCCCTGATATGGCCCAGTATGGCCCTGATGAGGCCCTGATATGGTCCAGTGTGGCCCTGCCTGCTTGACAGTACAGCAGTGGGGTGGGGGGAATTCTCAACCCAGAGGTCAAACAAGAGGCAAAGCCCCTCTGTTGGCAGGACATGAGTCGGCTTGGGGGAGAAGCCTGTTAGGTCACCACCAAACAACAGCTGAGAGAGAGAGAGAGATGAGAGAGGGAGAGAGAGAGAGGGATGAGCTCGCCCGTCTGTGTCAGAACATCCCTGGCCTGGCCGTTTGAAGTCCTCCCCCTCTTTTCCTCCCCTCCTCCCTTCCTCCTCCCTTCCTTCCTTCTCTCCTCCCCTCCTCCCTTCCTCCTCCCTTCCTCCTCTCCTCCCCTCCTCCCCTCCTCCCTTCCTCCTCCTCCTATCACTAATCTCTGTTCTCTCTTTGATTATGACCTACTGGATAAACAGAGACTTGTATCACTGGATGACCCCCCTGCAACCTGTCACCAGCCCTGTCATCAGCTTCTCTCTCTCTCTCTCTCTCTCTCTCTCTCTCTCTCTCTCTCTCTCTCTCTCTCTCTCTCTCTCTCTCTCTCTCTCTCTCTCTCTCTCTCTCTCTCTCTCTCTCTCTCTCTCTCTCTCTCTCTCTCTCTCTCTCTCTCTCTCTCTCTCTCTCTCTCTCTCTCTCTCTCTCTCTCTCTCTCTCTCTCTCTCTCTCTCTCTCAGCTATCCCCTTGTTGGCTCTAATACTCTATATGCCA
Organism: Oncorhynchus mykiss; assembly: GCF_013265735.2. NCBI lineage: Eukaryota > Metazoa > Chordata > Actinopteri > Salmoniformes > Salmonidae > Oncorhynchus > Oncorhynchus mykiss. Next base: position 6,463,933 of record NC_048566.1, on the reverse strand, counting down.
TGTAGTTTGCAGTTTAATTCCAATAGTTCTCAGGACTCAGTTCTGTTATATGATACTCTATTGGTGAGCCTTTTATACGACCAATAAAGTACACTCTAACATTTATGGGGCTACTTTTCAAAAGCGAATGGGAGAAGTAACGACTTGGGTACGTCTGACAGTTTGAATAAAACAGACACGTCTGATAACACACAGGACTACGGCTGCCTCCCAAATAGCATCATATTCCCTATGTAGTGCACTACGTTTGACCAGGGGTCACAGGGAATAGGGTACCATTTGGGACACAGCACCACCAGTGGATCTTGGCAGATGTACGACACCTAGCAACGCCAGACATCAAGACCTGCATAGCTTTACTTGTTCTGCAGGTCAGAATACTAGTCATTTCACCCTTATTTTTTCACAACAGTTTCTGTCGTGTTACGAGTGCACCGTGTTCAGGCCCGGGGCAAAAACACGAGACGCGGGAGACAAACACGCAAGCACACACACACACACACGCACGCACGCACGCACGCACACACACACTTTCACACTCTTCACATACGCTGCTGTTACCGTCTATTATCGATCCTGTTGCCTAGTCACTTTACCCCTACCTGCACTACCGTTCAAACGTTTGGGGTCACTTAGAAATGTCCTTGTTTTTGAAAGAAAAGCACATTTTTGGTCCATTAAAATAACATCAAATTGATCAGAAATACAGTGTAGACATTGTTAATGTTGTAAATGACTATTGTAGATGGAAACGGCAGATTTTTTAATGGAATATCTACATAGACATACAGAGGCCCATTATCAGCAACCATCACTCCTGTCTTCCAATGACACGTTGTGTTAACAAATTTTTCATTTTAAAAGGCTAATTAATCATTAGAAAACCCTTTTGCAATTATGTTAGCACAGCTGAAAACTTTTGTACTAATTAAAGAAGCAATAAAACCTGGCCTTCTTTAGACTAGTTCAGTGTCTGGAGCATCAGCATTTGTGGGTTTGATTACAGGCTCAAAATGGCCAGAAACAAAGAACTTTCTTCTGAAACTAATGAAACTCGTCAGTCTATTATTGTTCTGAGAAATGAAGGCTATTCCATGCGAGAAATTGACAAGAAACTGAAGATCTCGTACAACCCTGTGTACTACTCCCTTCACAGAGCAGCACAAACTGGCTCTAACCAGAATAGAAAGAGGAGTGGGAGGCCCCGGTGCACACTAGAGTGTCTAGTTTGAGAAACAGACGCCTCAAGTCCTCAACTGGCAGCTCCATTAAATATGACCCGCAAAACACCAGTCTCAACGTCAACAGTGAAGAGGCGACTCTGGGATGCTGGCCTTCTAGGCAGAGTTCCAGTGTCCAGTCTCAACGTCAACAGTGAAGAGGCGACTCGGGGATGCTGGCCTTCTAGGCAGAGTTCCTGTGTCCAGTCTCAACATCAACAGTGAAGAGGCAGGCACTCTGGGATGCTGGCCTTCTAGTCAGAGTTCCTCTATCCAGTGTCTGTGTTCTTTTGCCCATCTTAATCTTTTATTTTTATTGGCCAGTCTGAGATATGGCTTTTTCTTTGCAACTCTGCCTATAACTATACTATATAACTATACTATATAACTATACTATAGTATATAACTATACTATATAACTATACTATACTATAGTATATAATTATACTATATAACTATACTATAGTATATAACTATACTATAGTATATAACTATACTATATAACTATACTATACTATAGTATATAATTATACTATATAACTACACTATTCTATATAACTATATTATACTATATAACTATACTATAGTTTATAACTATACTATATAACTATTCTATACTATATAACTATACTATATAAATATATTATAGTACTATACCATACTATACACAACACCTTTCCTCTTTCTTCCTTCATGCTGTAAACAAGGATGAGCTACTGTGGAGGTGAAAACTCTTTCACCACATTCTCTCTCTCTTGTCAAGGCGGTGTGTTTTGAAATGTGTTTAGTGTCGGTTTCCTCAACCTCCTGTCCGGTGTTGAGATGTCGGTTCATCTCTGTCCTCACCTGTGAGTGTGAGAGCTACTATCACCACCTCTCAACTGCTTTACCTTCCCCCAGGGTTTAGGACAACAGCTCTCCGTCATGCCTTTGAGAAGGAGGGGAAACCAAAGCAGAGTTATAGGGGCTGATCCTGTTCTGTGGTTGGAGGGGGGGCTGCAGCCACTACACTACTCCTGCCCCCCCCCCACCACCCCTCCCTTCCATGTACAGTCTTCATCACCACCCCCCCACCACCACCACCCCTCCCTTCCATGTACAGTCTTCATCACCACCCCCCCACCACCACCCCTCCCTTCCATGTACAGTCTTCATCACCACCCCCCCACCACCACCACCCCTCCCTTCCATGTACAGTCTTCATCACCACCCCCCCACCACCACCCCTCCCTTCCATGTACAGTCTTCATCACCACCCCCCCACCACCACCACCCCTCCCTTCCATGTACAGTCTTCATCACCACCCCCCCACCACCACCCCTCCCTTCCATGTACAGTCTTCATCACCACCCCCCCACCACCACCACCCCTCCCTTCCATGTACAGTCTTCATCACCACCCCCCCACCACCACCACCCCTCCCTTCCATGTACAGTCTTCATCACCACCCCCCCACCACCACCACCCCTCCCTTCCATGTACAGTCTTCATCACCACCCCCCCACCACCACCCCTCCCTTCCATGTACAGTCTTCATCACTGCCCCACCACCACCCCTCCCTTCCATGTACAGTCTTCATCACCACCCCCCCCCCCACCACCACTCCTCCCTTCCATGTACAGTCTTCATCACCACCCCCCCACCACCACCCCTCCCTTCCATGTACAGTCTTCATCACCACCCCACCACCACCCCTCCCTTCCATGTACAGTCTTCATCACTGCCCCACCACCACCCCTCCCTTCCATGTACAGTCTTCATCACTGCCCCACCACCACCCCTCCCTTCCATGTACAGTCTTCATCACTGCCCCACCACCACTCCTCCCTTCCATGTACAGTCTTCATCACCACCCCCCCACCACCACCCCTCCCTTCCATGTACAGTCTTCATCACTGCCCCACCACCACCCCTCCCTTCCATGTACAGTCTTCATCACTGCCCCACCACCACCCCTCCCTTCCATGTACAGTCTTCATCACTGCCCCACCACCACTCCTCCCTTCCATGTACAGTCTTCATCACCACCCCCCCACCACCACCCCTCCCTTCCATGTACAGTCTTCATCACTGCCCCACCACCACTCCTCCCTTCCATGTACAGTCTTCATCACTGCCCCCCCCCCACCACCACCCCTCCCTTCCATGTACAGTCTTCATCACCACCCCCCCACCACCACCCCTCCCTTCCATGTACAGTCTTCATCACTGCCCCCCCACCCCTCCCTTCCATGTACAGTCTTCATCACTGCCCCCCCCCACCACCACCCCTCCCTTCCATGTACAGTCTTCATCACTGCCCCCCCACCACCCCTCCCTTCCATGTACAGTTTTCATCACTGCCTCCCCCACCACCCCTCCCTTCCATGTACAGTCTTCATCACTGCCCCCCCCACCACCCCTCCATTCCATGTACAGTCTTCATCACTGCCCCCCCCCCCCACCACCCCTCCCTTCCATGTACAGTCTTCATCACTGCCCCACCACCACCCCTCCCTTCCCTGTACAGTCTTCATCACTGCCCCACCACCACCCCTCCCTTCCATGTACAGTCTTCATCACTGCCCCACCACCACCCCTCCCTTCCATGTACAGTCTTCATCACTGCCCCACCACCACCCCTCCCTTCCATGTACAGTCTTCATCACTGTTGGGGGTGGGGGCAGCGATGAGGATTAGCGGCAGGTCATTGTGATATCCCACCACCACTGTGATATCATTGTGATATCCCACCACCCCTGTGATATCATTGTGATATCCCACATACATGGTGACGTTGTTCCACTTATGTTACGCATGTTTTTCAAGCACAGAAGCAGTGAAAGAAGCCAACCAGTCCCCTCTTCCTCTGAGAACAAGACGGCACCGACAGACACACCCACCCTGTTGCTAGGCCCCTGGACAACTTCTGCCAGTATTTCACTGCACCTTCTAAACACGACGTAAACAGTCTACGTGACGAATGACATTGTATTGAATGTGCTGCTGTGATCACATACTACAAACAGCAGGTCTGATTCTGGTTGAGGTGCTGCGGCATGAGAGCCCTCAGTTGGTGATTTGGCAGCAGACCAGTCCCGTAGCTCACTACTACTACTAGTATTACAATTCACTACGGGACGACTCACTACTTCCTTAGAAACATCATGTTAGGGACAGGGACAGGGGCAGGGGCAGGGACAGGGACAGGGGCAGGGGCAGGGACAGGGACAGGGACAGGGGCAGGGACAGGGGCAGGGGCAGGGGCAGGGGCAGGGGCAGGGGCAGGGGCAGGGGCAGGGACAGGGACAGGGACAGGGACAGGGACAGGGTCAAGGCTCTGACTGGTCCTGCACCATAACCCATTACTATTGCTAAAGTTATTCCCTACTACTACAAATTCTCTACTACAGTTCTCTATGGGATGACTGACTCACTTCTGAGTCACAGAGAGAGAGTAGTCCAGATCCACATGACTGCCAATGAAGGGGGAGCAGTTCTCCCTGTGACCAATCACCAGTGATGTAGCATGACCCCTAACAGCACCTTCATCTGGGAGACACAGCAGGCTAATAGAAAGTTGTGTACTGTAATTATAAGGTTTAGCCCTGAGAGTCCACTACCCAGGACAGTCATTCAGAGATCACAACCCGGGGCAGTCATTCAGAGATCACAACCCGGGGCAGTCATTCAGAGAACACTACCCAGGGCTGTCATTCAGAGAACACAACCCAGGGCTGTCATTCAGAGAACACTACCCAGGGAGGTCATTCAGAGAACACTACCCAGGGCTGTCATTCAGAGAACACAACCCAGGGACCACTACCCGGGGCTACCCAGAACACACTACCCGGGGCTATCATTCAGAGAACACAACCCAGGGACCACTACCCGGGGCAGTCATTCAGAGACCACAACCCGGGGCAGTCATTCAGAGACCACTACCCAGGGCAGTCATTCAGAGAACACTACCCAGGGAAGTCATTCAGAGAACACTACCCAGGGAAGTCATTCAGAGAACACTACCCAGGGAAGTCATTCAGAGAACAAATCCAAACACTAAATGTGTGGTACGTTGAGCTGAGCAAACCTGACAGACAGACCCACAATTAGAGTTGAACAATTCTGGTAACTTTCCAGAAATTCCCAGGATGTCCAGATACTCGGGACAAAGCATTCTTGACACTGGTGAAAAAACAGGTTTAGTTCCAAGCTGTGAAGTTCCTCACAGTCCTGGAACTGGACAGGGGGTCATTGTAAGGTCAACACCCACCTTCCATTTTGGGGATTCCTAAAGATACACCCTTCTGGGCACAGGAAGTGGAAGAGGCTCCATTCTACTTGTAGACAGAAGGGGCTAAGGTATATAATGGTAGGTTTTGGTAGATAGAGGGGGCTAAGGTATATAATGGTAGGTTTTGGTAGACAGAAGGTGCTAAGGTATACAATGGTAGGTTTTGGTAGACAGAAGGTGCTAAGGTATATAATGGTAAGTTTTGGTAGATAGAGGGGGCTAAGGTATATAATGGTAGGTTTTGGTAGACAGAAGGTGCTAAGGTATATAATGGTAGGTTTTGGTAGATAGAGGGGGCTCTTTGGTAAAAGGGATACATTGCTCATGAAAAAGGACAGAGACCCTCTTCATATAATGAATTAAAATGCCTTTATTAGTATGTCATGTTGAACGTCAACAACATGTAAATACTGTGACGCGTTTCGGCTGCGTGGCCTTTGTACTCCCTTTGTTCTCAGGCATTCTATAATCACCAGCACGGCTGGACAGTTTTGGTATTATGAGAACATTTACCGCGACCTAACGAATGTTCTGTGAACTTTCCCAGAACCCACGTTGGTTAGCTGGGGCGAGGATATAAACGCTGGCCATAACAGGCGGTGGGGGGAAAAGCTCTCTCCATAAAAATGCATGGAAACCGTTAATTGCAGCAATAGAAGATCTTGGAATGAAAACGGAAAACAATTCCACAGCTCAGAAAGAAAGACAAATGGAAACGCTACAAGTCATAAACCCATTCTGAAATAAAGTCCACGCTTGAGTCAGTCAGAAATAGAAGATTTAAAAAAGTTACATTCCACAGAAACAAAAAAGCCTAAATTCTCTCTCTCTCACACACACACACACGCACGCACACTCACACTCACACGCACACTCACACACACTCACACGCACACTCACACACACTCACACTCACACACACACACAGAGAGAGAGGGGCAGACAGACAGACTGAGCATGGCCATGTGTGCACTTCAGTGACCTGACAGACTGTCTGTGTGTGTCTGAAACACTGTTCCCCAGTGTGAAGTTCTGGAACGTAATTCATCCATAGCACAAGCAGAGATCAAAAGGCTACAGTGCAGAGGGCAGCCCTCTTCCCCCTCTTCCCCCTCCCCCATCGTCCTCCTCCCCCTCTTCCCCCTCCTCTTCCCCCCCCCCCCTCTTCCCCCTCCCCCATCGTCCTCCTCCCCCTCTTCCCCCCCCCTCTTCCCCATCGTCCTCCTCCCCCTCTTCTCTTCCTCCTTTTCTCTTCCTCCTCCCCTCTTCCCCCTCCTCCTCTTCCTCCTCCCCCTCCTTCATGCACACACACACACACACACACACAGGGCCTATAGGGTTCTGGTCAAAAGTGGTGCACTATATAGGGACGTAGCCCCAGTCTCACTGCCACCCAATGCATTATCCATGACTGAATAGAATGTAGGGTTCTCATCTAAGCTACAGGTAACTGCCAAAATAAAGGAAACCCCCAACATAAAGAGTCTTAATATGACGTAGGGCACCACGAGCCAGAACAGCTTCAATGCACCTTGGCATAGATTCTACAAGTGTCTGGAACTCTACTGGAGGGACGTGACACCATTCTTCCATGAGAAATTCCATCATTTGGTGTTTTGATAAAGGTGGTGGAAAACACAGTCTCAGGCGCTGCTCCAGAATCTTCCATAAGTGTTGAATTTCGTTGGTGGCTGAGACGTGCACCCTGTGGATGGGAGCATTGTCATCCTATGGGGGCATAGCCATGGTAGCCAAAATAATGGCCTTCCCAGCATTCTTATACATGACCCTAATCATGATGGGATGTTAATTGCTTAATAAACTCAGGAACCACATCTGTGTGGACGCACCTGCTTTCAATATACAAGTGGTTCCATTATTTTGGCAATTACATGTATAGTCCTACTTATTCACAGAGGGTTTATTATCTAAGATATAGTCCTACTTATTGATAGAGGGTTTATTATCTAAGATATAGTCCTACATATTGACAGAGGGTTTATTATCTAAGATATAGTCCTACTTATTGATAGAGGGTTTATTATCTAAGATATAGTCCTACATATTGAGTGGTTCTGTTAGAGGAGGACAGTAGCAGCAGAGAATGAGGGAGGGTGGAGGTTAAGGAGAAAGAGGAGAGAGCCCACTTAGAAGCACTTGGAGTAACACTCCACAGCGTGATAAAGAGAGGAGGGGTTGTTGAAGCTGCTTTTCTTTCCAGAGAATAAGAGAAAAGACCTTGGTCAAGTGTAACAACACCCTCATGAGTGGTGAGGTAATACACTAAGAGTATAACACACACACACATAACACACACATAACACACACACACACATAACACACACATAACACACACACACAAATTACACACACACATAACACACACATAACACACACACATAACACACACACACAAATTACACACACACACACACACATAACACACACACATAACACACACACACACACATAACACACACAGTCCCGCTGTCAGCCAGTGGGCCAGTTGAGTTGTGAGAGCTGCTCAGAGTGGCAGCGCTAGGGGGTTAAAGGTCAGATGTTATCATACACTGACATTCTTCAGGAGATAGGATCGGTCAGGCTCACATTAACATGAAGGACTGGCTGCTGCTCTAGCACTGAGGAGTGTGTGTGCGTGTGCGTGTGTGTGTGCATGTGTGTGTGCATGCGTGCGTATGCGTGTGCGTGTGTGTGTATGTGCGTGTGTCTCCCGCCGAGTGGTGCTGCCTAAGACATGTGACATGTTTCTGAAGACGTATTGCTAGTTCTCCCTGTTCTCTCTAGAGAATAGGGTGCCATTTGGGATACACCCATGGGCAGCCAGATATGAGTATTTTCCCTCTCCTTGTCTGTGAATGAGCCACAGTAACATGGGCCAGCTAGCTACCTCAATGAGACCTGCTGTTTCTTTTAAACCAGCCTTTGGGTAAACATGTAACAGGGCACACAGGCTCAGGTCAGCTTTTGAAGTGGACGGGCGTGGGGAAGAAATGAGTTGAGGGGATGGAGGGGGAAGAGGGTGGAGGGGGAAGCCTTCAGAGGAAATGGGAACAGTGGTCTCTTTCAGCACTTTTCGGTCTCTTTCCTCGACCTCCCTTTCTGTCAAGTATAGTTAACAGCCAAACACACAAAGACATGTAGCTGTATATGATGTCGACGTAACGATGTGAAAACCATCAGATGCTGACGCAACGCTTCTAATACATATATTAGATCTGTCAATTAGATCTGTCTGTTTTTCACACCTCTACTTAAACAACTGACTTAAAGACTGGAAAACAAGAAAACAGAAAACACCCCCACAGAAAACAACCACCCAGAAAACACCCCCACAGAAAACAACCACCCAGAAAACACCCCCACAGAAAACACAAAGAAAAAGCAAGAACAGCTATTCTTTCAGGAGTCTCTCTCTCTCTCTCTCTCTCTCTCTCTCTCTCTCTCTCTCTCTCTCTCTCTCTCTCTCTCTCTCTCTCTCTCTCTCTCTCTCTCTCTCTCTCTCTCTCTCTCTCTCTCTCTCTCTCTCTCTCTCTCTCTCTCTCTCTCTCTCTCTCTCTCTCTCTCTCTCTCTCTCTCTCTCTCTCTCTCTCTCTCTCTCTCTGCTGCAGTAGGGAGGGAAGGTGGGGGGGCGATAGATGGATAGAGAGGGAAGGAAGGACTGGGAGGGAGGGAGAGAAAGAGGGAGAGAGAGGTGGGAGGAGAGAGCAAAAGAGAGAGAAAGGGGGAGGGAGGGAGGTGGACCAGCCAGTCAGGTAGGCCAGGGGGACTGTGTCTGAGAGCAGACTCCACCCCAGCTCTGCTCAGCCCAGATCCTCCACACTGTGCTTTGAAGCTGCCAGTGTGTTTCAACAGCTAACCACTTTCAGATGTGTAACCACCGTGGTTTATGAGCTGAATCATAGCTATACCTACACATGTGCAGGCTTGGGGTCCAAAAGAGGGGGAGGCTCGACCTTTTAGAGCAGAGAGAAAGAGAGAAGGCGAGAAGGAGAGAACGAGAGAGAAAAACAGAAAGAGACATTGAACTTGGACTGAACGGGATGTGGGATTAGTCTTTTTGTTTGAAACCAACAACTAACTTATATTCTGGAAACAAAAAGAAGGAGAGGGGGAAATGTGGGTATTTTACTAAAGAACTACATTAGCATATTAAAGAGGGGGGGGGGGATGTGGGTATTTTACTAAAGAACTACATTAGCATATTAAAGAGGGGGAAATGTGGGTATTTTACTAAAGAACTACATTAGCATATTAAAGAGGGGGGAAATGTGGGTATTTTACTAAAGAACTACATTAGCATATTAAAGAGGGGGGGGGATGTGGGTATTTTACTAAAGAACTACATTAGCATATTAAAGGCACGTTTCTGTTTTCTATTTTCCACAGTTATGTTTCAAGGTTTCCTCTGCGGTCAAATCAATGTGTTCTCTAACCCTTAAGACATTGTAGCTTTGAAGGACGCCTCCATTAAAAGTCATTGCAATACCTCCCCATAGTCTCTCAAGGGACCCATCATATTATACACTGTGCATCAACAGCACAGCCTGAGTAGAGATGCTTTCTCTGCAGTTAATAAAGGGGCAATCTGAGGTTCAAACAACAACAGAGCCACACCCTGCCACACAAATCCCTAAATGTATGTACCAATCCCAGATCGTCCCTTTAAAGGTGTAGTGAGCAGGGTAGTGCTTCAGCCCCAGTGGGACTCCCATGCAGCCTGCTGTCTTCAAAAGAGGTTCAGCAGCATCCAAATCATGTGTAAACAACCAGCCCATCAGATCTCTCTCTCTCGCTCTCTCTCTCTCCCCCTCTCTTTTGCTCTGTCTCCCTCTCTTTTGCTCTGTCTGTGTCCTCCACTTATTTTCTTCCTGGCCCTAGTGTTTGTTTTGTGCTCAGACAGCACGGCCGGCAGGCAGGCAGGCAGACAGAAAGTCCAGGTTGAGGCTGTGTCTCCTCTCCCTAGCTCACAGCAGACCTAGTTGAGGCTGTGTCTCCTCTCCCTAGCTCACAGCAGACCTAGTTGAGGCTGTGTCTCCCCTCTCTAGCTCACAGCAGACCTAGTTGAGGCTGTGTCTCCCCTCTCTAGCTCACAGCAGACCTAGTTGAGGCTGTGTCTCCCCTCTCTAGCTCACAGCAGACCTAGTTGAGGCTGTGTCTCCCCTCCCTAGCTCACAGCAGACCTAGTTGAGGCTGTGTCTCCCCTCCCTAGCTCACAGCAGACCTAGTTGAGGCTGTGTCTCCTCTCTCTAGCTCACAGCAGACCTAGTTGAGGCTGTCTCCCCTCCCTAGCTCACAGCAGACCTAGTTGAGGCTGTGTCTCCTCTCCCTAGCTCACAGCAGACCTAGTTGAGGCTGTGTCTCCTCTCCCTAGCTCACAGCAGACCTAGTTGAGGCTGTGTCTCCCCTCTCTAGCTCACAGCAGACCTAGTTGAGGCTGTGTCTCCTCTCCCTAGCTCACAGCAGACCTAGTTGAGGCTGTCTCCCCTCTCTAGCTCACAGCAGACCTAGTTGAGGCTGTGTCTCCCCTCCCTAGCTCACAGCAGACCTAGTTGAGGCTGTGTCTCCCCTCTCTAGCTCACAGCAGACCTAGTTGAGGCTGTGTCTCCCCTCCCTAGCTCACAGCAGACCTAGTTGAGGCTGTGTCTCCCCTCTCTAGCTCACAGCAGACCTAGTTGAGGCTGTGTCTCCTCTCCCTAGCTCACAGCAGACCTAGTTGAGGCTGTGTCTCCCCTCTCTAGCTCACAGCAGACCGAGTTGAGGCTGTGTCTCCTCTCTCTAGCTCACAGCAGACCGAGTTGAGGCTGTGTCTCCCCTCTCTAGCTCACAGCAGACCTAGTTGAGGCTGTGTCTCCTCTCCCTAGCTCACAGCAGACCTAGTTGAGGCTGTGTCTCCCCTCTCTAGCTCACAGCAGACCTAGTTGAGGCTGTGTCTCCTCTCTCTAGCTCACAGCAGACCTAGTTGAGGCTGTGTCTCCTCTCCCTAGCTCACAGCAGACCTAGTTGAGGCTGTGTCTCCTCTCCCTAGCTCACAGCAGACCTAGTTGAGGCTGTGTCTCCCCTCTCTAGCTCACAGCAGACCTAGTTGAGGCTGTGTCTCCTCTCTCTAGCTCACAGCAGACCGAGTTGAGGCTGTGTCTCCCCTCTCTAGCTCACAGCAGACCTAGTTGAGGCTGTGTCTCCTCTCCCTAGCTCACAGCAGACCTAGTTGAGGCTGTGTCTCCTCTCCCTAGCTCACAGCAGACCTAGTTGAGGCTGTGTCTCCTCTCTCTAGCTCACAGCAGACCTAGTTGAGGCTGTGTCTCCTCCCCCTTATCTCACAGAAGACCTAGTTGAGGCTGTGTCTCCCCTCTCTAGCTCACAGCAGACCTAGTTGAGGCTGTGTCTCCTCTCTCTAGCTCACAGCAGACCTAGTTGAGGCTGTGTCTCCCCTCCCTAGCTCACAGCAGACCTAGTTGAGGCTGTGTCTCCCCTCTCTAGCTCACAGCAGACCTAGTTGAGGCTGTGTCTCCTCTCTCTAGCTCACAGCAGACCTAGTTGAGGCTGTGTCTCCCCTCTCTAGCTCACAGCAGACCTAGTTGAGGCTGTGTCTCTCCTCTCTAGCTCACAGCAGACCTAGTTCAGGCTGTGTCTCCCCTCTCTAGCTCACAGCAGACCTAGTTGAGGCTGTGTCTCCTCTCTCTAGCTCACAGCAGACCTAGTTGAGGCTGTGTCTCCCCTCTCTAGCTCACAGCAGACCTAGTTGAGGCTGTGTCTCCTCTCTCTAGCTCACAGCAGACCTAGTTGAGGCTGTGTCTCCCCTCCCTAGCTCACAGCAGACCTAGTTGAGGCTGTGTCTCCCCTCTCTAGCTCACAGCAGACCTAGTTGAGGCTGTGTCTCCCCTCTCTAGCTCACAGCAGACCTAGTTGAGGCTGTGTCTCCCCTCCCTAGCTCACAGCAGACCTAGTTGAGGCTGTGTCTCCCCTCTCTAGCTCACAGCAGACCTAGTTGAGGCTGTGTCTCCCCTCTCTAGCTCACAGCAGACCTAGTTGAGGCTGTGTCTCCCCTCTCTAGCTCACAGCAGACCTAGTTGAGGCTGTGTCTCCCCTCCCTAGCTCACAGCAGACCTAGTTGAGGCTGTGTCTCCCCTCTCTAGCTCACAGCAGACCTAGTTGAGGCTGTCTCTCCCCTCTCTAGCTCACAGCAGACCTAGTTGAGGCTGTGTCTCCCCTCCCTAGCTCACAGCAGACCTAGTTGAGGCTGTGTCTCCCCTCTCTAGCTCACAGCAGACCGAGTTGAGGCTGTGTCTCCCCTCTCTAGCTCACAGCAGACCTAGTTGAGGCTGTGTCTCCCCTCCCTAGCTCACAGCAGACCTAGTTGAGGCTGTGTCTCCTCTCCCTAGCTCACAGCAGACCTAGTTGAGGCTGTGTCTCCCCTCTCTAGCTCACAGCAGACCTAGTTGAGGCTGTGTCTCCTCTCCCTAGCTCACAGCAGACCTAGTTGAGGCTGTGTCTCCCCTCTCTAGCTCACAGCAGACCGAGTTGAGGCTGTGTCTCCTCTCTCTAGCTCACAGCAGACCTAGTTGAGGCTGTGTCTCCTCTCCCTAGCTCACAGCAGACCTAGTTGAGGCTGTGTCTCCCCTCCCTAGCTCACAGCAGACCTAGTTGAGGCTGTGTCTCCTCTCTCTAGCTCACAGCAGACCTAGTTGAGGCTGTGTCTCCTCTCCCTAGCTCACAGCAGACCTAGTTGAGGCTGTGTCTCCTCTCCCTAGCTCACAGCAGAACTAGTTGAGGCTGTGTCTCCCTTCCCTAGCTCACAGCAGACCTAGTTGAGGCTGTGTCTCCTCTCCCTAGCTCACAGCAGACCTAGTTGAGGCTGTGTCTCCCCTCCCTAGCTCACAGCAGACCTAGTTGAGGCTGTGTCTCCTCTCCCTAGCTCACAGCAGACCTAGTTGAGACTGTGTCTCCCCTCCCTAGCTCACAGCAGACCGAGTTGAGGCTGTGTCTTCTCTCTCTAGCTCACAGCAGACCGAGTTGAGGCTGTGTCTCCCCTCTCTAGCTCACAGCAGACCTAGTTGAGGCTGTGTCTCCTCTCTCTAGCTCACAGCAGACCTAGTTGAGGCTGTGTCTCCCCTCTCTAGCTCACAGCAGACCTAGTTGAGGCTGTGTCTCCTCTCTCTAGCTCACAGCAGACCTAGTTGAGGCTGTGTCTCCCCTCCCTAGCTCACAGCAGACCTAGTTGAGGCTGTGTCTCCCCTCTCTAGCTCACAGCAGACCTAGTTGAGGCTGTGTCTCCCCTCTCTAGCTCACAGCAGACCTAGTTGAGGCTGTGTCTCCCCTCCCTAGCTCACAGCAGACCTAGTTGAGGCTGTGTCTCCCCTCTCTAGCTCACAGCAGACCTAGTTGAGGCTGTGTCTCCCCTCTCTAGCTCACAGCAGACCTAGTTGAGGCTGTGTCTCCCCTCTCTAGCTCACAGCAGACCTAGTTGAGGCTGTGTCTCCCCTCCCTAGCTCACAGCAGACCTAGTTGAGGCTGTGTCTCCCCTCTCTAGCTCACAGCAGACCTAGTTGAGGCTGTCTCTCCCCTCTCTAGCTCACAGCAGACCTAGTTGAGGCTGTGTCTCCCCTCCCTAGCTCACAGCAGACCTAGTTGAGGCTGTGTCTCCCCTCTCTAGCTCACAGCAGACCGAGTTGAGGCTGTGTCTCCCCTCTCTAGCTCACAGCAGACCTAGTTGAGGCTGTGTCTCCCCTCCCTAGCTCACAGCAGACCTAGTTGAGGCTGTGTCTCCTCTCCCTAGCTCACAGCAGACCTAGTTGAGGCTGTGTCTCCCCTCTCTAGCTCACAGCAGACCTAGTTGAGGCTGTGTCTCCTCTCCCTAGCTCACAGCAGACCTAGTTGAGGCTGTGTCTCCCCTCTCTAGCTCACAGCAGACCGAGTTGAGGCTGTGTCTCCTCTCTCTAGCTCACAGCAGACCTAGTTGAGGCTGTGTCTCCTCTCCCTAGCTCACAGCAGACCTAGTTGAGGCTGTGTCTCCCCTCCCTAGCTCACAGCAGACCTAGTTGAGGCTGTGTCTCCTCTCTCTAGCTCACAGCAGACCTAGTTGAGGCTGTGTCTCCTCTCCCTAGCTCACAGCAGACCTAGTTGAGGCTGTGTCTCCTCTCCCTAGCTCACAGCAGAACTAGTTGAGGCTGTGTCTCCCTTCCCTAGCTCACAGCAGACCTAGTTGAGGCTGTGTCTCCTCTCCCTAGCTCACAGCAGACCTAGTTGAGGCTGTGTCTCCCCTCCCTAGCTCACAGCAGACCTAGTTGAGGCTGTGTCTCCTCTCCCTAGCTCACAGCAGACCTAGTTGAGACTGTGTCTCCCCTCCCTAGCTCACAGCAGACCGAGTTGAGGCTGTGTCTTCTCTCTCTAGCTCACAGCAGACCGAGTTGAGGCTGTGTCTCCCCTCTCTAGCTCACAGCAGACCTAGTTGAGGCTGTGTCTCCTCTCCCTAGCTCACAGCAGACCTAGTTGAGGCTGTGTCTCCCCTCTCTAGCTCACAGCAGACCTAGTTGAGGCTGTGTCTCCCCTCTCTAGCTCACAGCAGACCTAGTTGAGGCTGTGTCTCCTCTCTCTAGCTCACAGCAGACCTAGTTGAGGCTGTGTCTCCTCTCCCTAGCTCACAGCAGACCTAGTTGAGGCTGTGTCTCCTCTCCCTAGCTCACAGCAGACCTAGTTGAGGCTGTGTCTCCCCTCTCTAGCTCACAGCAGACCTAGTTGAGGCTGTGTCTCCTCTCTCTAGCTCACAGCAGACCGAGTTGAGGCTGTGTCTCCCCTCTCTAGCTCACAGCAGACCTAGTTGAGGCTGTGTCTCCTCTCCCTAGCTCACAGCAGACCTAGTTGAGGCTGTGTCTCCTCTCTCTAGCTCACAGCAGACCTAGTTGAGGCTGTGTCTCCTCCCCCTTATCTCACAGAAGACCTAGTTGAGGCTGTGTCTCCCCTCTCTAGCTCACAGCAGACCTAGTTGAGGCTGTGTCTCCTCTCTCTAGCTCACAGCAGACCTAGTTGAGGCTGTGTCTCCCCTCCCTAGCTCACAGCAGACCTAGTTGAGGCTGTGTCTCCCCTCTCTAGCTCACAGCAGACCTAGTTGAGGCTGTGTCTCCTCTCTCTAGCTCACAGCAGACCTAGTTGAGGCTGTGTCTCCCCTCTCTAGCTCACAGCAGACCTAGTTGAGGCTGTGTCTCCCCTCTCTAGCTCACAGCAGACCTAGTTGAGGCTGTGTCTCCCCTCTCTAGCTCACAGCAGACCTAGTTGAGGCTGTGTCTCCCCTCTCTAGCTCACAGCAGACCTAGTTGAGGCTGTGTCTCCTCTCTCTAGCTCACAGCAGACCTAGTTGAGGCTGTGTCTCCCCTCTCTAGCTCACAGCAGACCTAGTTGAGGCTGTGTCTCCTCTCTCTAGCTCACAGCAGACCTAGTTGAGGCTGTGTCTCCCCTCCCTAGCTCACAGCAGACCTAGTTGAGGCTGTGTCTCCCCTCTCTAGCTCACAGCAGACCTAGTTGAGGCTGTGTCTCCCCTCTCTAGCTCACAGCAGACCTAGTTGAGGCTGTGTCTCCCCTCTCTAGCTCACAGCAGACCTAGTTGAGGCTGTGTCTCCCCTCTCTAGCTCACAGCAGACCTAGTTGAGGCTGTGTCTCCCCTCTCTAGCTCACAGCAGACCTAGTTGAGGCTGTGTCTCCCCTCTCTAGCTCACAGCAGACCTAGTTGAGGCTGTGTCTCCCCTCCCTAGCTCACAGCAGACCTAGTTGAGGCTGTGTCTCCCCTCTCTAGCTCACAGCAGACCTAGTTGAGGCTGTCTCTCCCCTCTCTAGCTCACAGCAGACCTAGTTGAGGCTGTGTCTCCCCTCCCTAGCTCACAGCAGACCTAGTTGAGGCTGTGTCTCCCCTCTCTAGCTCACAGCAGACCGAGTTGAGGCTGTGTCTCCCCTCTCTAGCTCACAGCAGACCTAGTTGAGGCTGTGTCTCCCCTCCCTAGCTCACAGCAGACCTAGTTGAGGCTGTGTCTCCTCTCCCTAGCTCACAGCAGACCTAGTTGAGGCTGTGTCTCCCCTCTCTAGCTCACAGCAGACCGAGTTGAGGCTGTGTCTCCTCTCTCTAGCTCACAGCAGACCTAGTTGAGGCTGTGTCTCCCCTCTCTAGCTCACAGCAGACCTAGTTGAGGCTGTGTCTCCCCTCCCTAGCTCACAGCAGACCTAGTTGAGGCTGTGTCTCCTCTCCCTAGCTCACAGCAGACCTAGTTGAGGCTGTGTCTCCCCTCTCTAGCTCACAGCAGACCGAGTTGAGGCTGTGTCTCCTCTCTCTAGCTCACAGCAGACCTAGTTGAGGCTGTGTCTCCTCTCCCTAGCTCACAGCAGACCTAGTTGAGGCTGTGTCTCCCCTCTCTAGCTCACAGCAGACCTAGTTGAGGCTGTGTCTCCCCTCTCTAGCTCACAGCAGACCTAGTTGAGGCTGTGTCTCCCCTCTCTAGCTCACAGCAGACCTAGTTGAGGCTGTGTCTCCTCTCTCTAGCTCACAGCAGACCTAGTTGAGGCTGTGTCTCCCCTCTCTAGCTCACAGCAGACCTAGTTGAGGCTGTGTCTCCTCTCTCTAGCTCACAGCAGACCTAGTTGAGGCTGTGTCTCCCCTCCCTAGCTCACAGCAGACCTAGTTGAGGCTGTGTCTCCCCTCTCTAGCTCACAGCAGACCTAGTTGAGGCTGTGTCTCCCCTCTCTAGCTCACAGCAGACCTAGTTGAGGCTGTGTCTCCCCTCTCTAGCTCACAGCAGACCTAGTTGAGGCTGTGTCTCCCCTCTCTAGCTCACAGCAGACCTAGTTGAGGCTGTGTCTCCCCTCTCTAGCTCACAGCAGACCTAGTTGAGGCTGTGTCTCCCCTCTCTAGCTCACAGCAGACCTAGTTGAGGCTGTGTCTCCCCTCCCTAGCTCACAGCAGACCTAGTTGAGGCTGTGTCTCCCCTCTCTAGCTCACAGCAGACCTAGTTGAGGCTGTCTCTCCCCTCTCTAGCTCACAGCAGACCTAGTTGAGGCTGTGTCTCCCCTCCCTAGCTCACAGCAGACCTAGTTGAGGCTGTGTCTCCCCTCTCTAGCTCACAGCAGACCGAGTTGAGGCTGTGTCTCCCCTCTCTAGCTCACAGCAGACCTAGTTGAGGCTGTGTCTCCCCTCCCTAGCTCACAGCAGACCTAGTTGAGGCTGTGTCTCCTCTCCCTAGCTCACAGCAGACCTAGTTGAGGCTGTGTCTCCCCTCTCTAGCTCACAGCAGACCGAGTTGAGGCTGTGTCTCCTCTCTCTAGCTCACAGCAGACCTAGTTGAGGCTGTGTCTCCCCTCTCTAGCTCACAGCAGACCTAGTTGAGGCTGTGTCTCCCCTCCCTAGCTCACAGCAGACCTAGTTGAGGCTGTGTCTCCTCTCCCTAGCTCACAGCAGACCTAGTTGAGGCTGTGTCTCCCCTCTCTAGCTCACAGCAGACCGAGTTGAGGCTGTGTCTCCTCTCTCTAGCTCACAGCAGACCTAGTTGAGGCTGTGTCTCCTCTCCCTAGCTCACAGCAGACCTAGTTGAGGCTGTGTCTCCCCTCCCTAGCTCACAGCGGACCTAGTTGAGGCTGTGTCTCCTCTCTCTAGCTCACAGCAGACCTAGTTGAGGCTGTGTCTCCTCTCCCTAGCTCACAGCAGACCTAGTTGAGGCTGTGTCTCCTCTCCCTAGCTCACAGCAGAACTAGTTGAGGCTGTGTCTCCCTTCCCTAGCTCACAGCAGACCTAGTTGAGGCTGTGTCTCCTCTCCCCAGCTCACAGCAGACCTAGTTGAGGCTGTGTCTCCCCTCCCTAGCTCACAGCAGACCTAGTTGAGGCTGTGTCTCCTCTCCCTAGCTCACAGCAGACCTAGTTGAGGCTGTGTCTCCCCTCCCTAGCTCACAGCAGACCTAGTTGAGGCTGTGTCTCCCCTCCCTAGCTCACAGCAGACCTAGTTGAGGCTGTGTCTCCTCTCTAGCTCACAGCAGACCTAGTTGAGGCTGTGTCTCCCCTCTCTAGCTCACAGCAGACCTAGTTGAGGCTGTGTCTCCTCTCCCTAGCTCACAGCAGACCTAGTTGAGGCTGTGTCTCCCCTCTCTAGCTCACAGCAGACCTAGTTGAGGCTGTGTCTCCCCTCTCTAGCTCACAGCAGACCTAGTTGAGGCTGTGTCTCCCCTCTCTAGCTCACAGCAGACCTAGTTGAGGCTGTGTCTCCTCTCCCTAGCTCACAGCAGACCTAGTTGAGGCTGTGTCTCCCCTCTCTAGCTCACAGCAGACCTAGTTGAGGCTGTGTCTCCCCTCTCTAGCTCACAGCAGACCTAGTTGAGGCTGTGTCTCCCCTCTCTAGCTCACAGCAGACCTAGTTGAGG
Source organism: Oncorhynchus mykiss (assembly GCF_013265735.2). NCBI lineage: Eukaryota > Metazoa > Chordata > Actinopteri > Salmoniformes > Salmonidae > Oncorhynchus > Oncorhynchus mykiss. The sequence continues at coordinate 6,445,031 of NC_048566.1, read as the reverse complement.
CTGTGTCTCCTCTCCCTAGCTCACAGCAGACCTAGTTGAGGCTGTGTCTCCCCTCTCTAGCTCACAGCAGACCTAGTTGAGGCTGTGTCTCCCCTCCCTAGCTCACAGCAGACCTAGTTGAGGCTGTGTCTCCCCTCTCTAGCTCACAGCAGACCTAGTTGAGGCTGTGTCTCCCCTCTCTAGCTCACAGCAGACCTAGTTGAGGCTGTGTCTCCCCTCTCTAGCTCACAGCAGACCTAGTTGAGGCTGTGTCTCCTCTCCCTAGCTCACAGCAGACCTAGTTGAGGCTGTGTCTCCCCTCTCTAGCTCACAGCAGACCTAGTTGAGGCTGTGTCTCCTCTCCCTAGCTCACAGCAGACCTAGTTGAGGCTGTGTCTCCCCTCTCTAGCTCACAGCAGACCTAGTTGAGGCTGTGTCTCCTCTCCCTAGCTCACAGCAGACCTAGTTGAGGCTGTGTCTCCCCTCTCTAGCTCACAGCAGACCTAGTTGAGGCTGTGTCTCCCCTCTCTAGCTCACAGCAGACCTAGTTGAGGCTGTGTCTCCCCTCTCTAGCTCACAGCAGACCTAGTTGAGGCTGTGTCTCCTCTCCCTAGCTCACAGCAGACCTAGTTGAGGCTGTGTCTCCTCTCTCTAGCTCACAGCAGACCTAGTTGAGGCTGTGTCTCCTCTCCCTAGCTCACAGCAGACCTAGTTGAGGCTGTGTCTCCTCTCTCTAGCTCACAGCAGACCTAGTTGAGGCTGTGTCTCCCCTCTCTAGCTCACAGCAGACCTAGTTGAGGCTGTGTCTCCCCTCTCTAGCTCACAGCAGACCTAGTTGAGGCTGTGTCTCCCCTCTCTAGCTCACAGCAGACCTAGTTGAGACTGTGTCTCCTCTCTCTAGCTCACAGCAGACCTAGTTGAGGCTGTGTCTCCCCTCTCTAGCTCACAGCAGACCTAGTTGAGGCTGTGTCTCCCCTCTCTAGCTCACAGCAGACCTAGTTGAGGCTGTGTCTCCCCTCTCTAGCTCACAGCAGACCTAGCGGGACGTCAGTGTCTGGAATGTGGAGAGAGGATGAAGTTTCTAAAGCATTCAGGGGAGGGACTCCCTCCTGGGGGTGGGTGTCCCCCTTCTGCATCCCAAATGGCACCCTATTCCCTTTATAGTGCCCTACTTTTGACCTATAAAGGGCATAGAATAGGGTTCCATTTGGGATGCACCTCTGCATCCATTTGGGATGCAGAGGATAACAAAGGACTGGGTGTAATCTAAGATAGCATCATAAGAGGATAACAAAGGACTGGGTGTAATCTAAGATAGCTTCATAAGAGGATAACAAAGGACTGGGTGTAATCTAAGATAGCTTCATAAGAGGATAACAAAGGACTGAGTGTAATCTAAGATAGCTTCATAAGAGGATAACAAAGGACTGGGTGTAATCTAAGATAGCTTCATAAGAGGATAACAAAGGACTGAGTGTAATCTAAGATAGCTTCATAAGAGGATAACAAAGGACTGGGTGTAATCTAAGATAGCTTCATAAGAGGATAACAAAGGACTGGGTGTAATCTAAGATACCTTCATAAGAGGATAACAAAGGACTGGGTGTAATCTAAGATAGCTTCATAAGAGGATAACAAAGGACTGGGTGTAATCTAAGATAGCTTCATAAGAGGATAACAAAGGACTGGGTGTAATCTAAGATAGCTTCATAAGAGGATAACAAAGGACTGAGTGTAATCTAAGATAGCTTCATAAGAGGATAACAAAGGACTGGGTGTAATCTAAGATAGCTTCATAAGAGGATAACAAAGGACTGGGTGTAATCTAAGATAGCTTCATAAGAGGATAACAAAGGACTGAGTGTAATCTAAGATAGCTTCATAAGAGGATAACAAAGGACTGGGTGTAATCTAAGATAGCTTCATAAGAGGATAACAAAGGACTGAGTGTAATCTAAGATAGCTTCATAAGAGGATAACAAAGGACTGGGTGTAATCTAAGATAGCTTCATAAGAGGATAACAAAGGACTGGGTGTAATCTAAGATAGCTTCATAAGAGGATAACAAAGGACTGTGTGTAATCTAAGATAGCTTCATAAGAGGATAACAAAGGACTGGGTGTAATCTAAGATAGCTTCATAAGAGGATAACAAAGGACTGGGTGTAATCTAAGATAGCTTCATAAGAGGATAACAAAGGACTGTGTGTAATCTAAGATAGCTTCATAAGAGGAAAACAAAGGACTGAGTGTAATCTAAGATAGCTTCATAAGAGGAAAACAAAGGACTGAGTGTAATCTAAGATAGCTTCATAAGAGGAAAACAAAGGACTGGGTGTAATCTAAGATAGCTTCATAAGAGGATAACAAAGGACTGAGTGTAATCTAAGATAGCTTCATAAGAGGAAAACAAAGGACTGAGTGTAATCTAAGATAGCTTCATAAGAGGATAACAAAGGACTGAGTGTAATCTAATCTAGCTAGGAGAGATGACATCAGCAGGTCAGAGTAATATAGGAGTATGTCATGTTTATATGTTGAGGGGTGACCTTT